>NC_080833.1:131546967-131699887 GCF_030435755.1 Ochotona princeps
GATGACATTAAATCAACTTTAACTGAATGTTAAACTTACGCCAACTTGATTTTGTGTGTATTATCACCTACAGGCATTTCTAAAAGTTAAATAGTGCCCCAGTTGTAGGCAACTGCCTGGGTTGCCTTGTACCTAAGGCAAGTGTTAAACTACTAAAAGAAACACAGCCAGTAGCTGTAAGGCATTCTGGGCCTGGCTAATGTTAACTATACCAGTGAACCAGCATATTTGTGTATTCTATTTTCTTTTTTTGAAGATATGTGGGGCATGTGTGTATGGGGCAGGCAGCCCTGGGTTCATGTCAGTCCCTGGATTTCTCCAGCTGCCTGTGCATAAGTGGTGGGCAGCACCGGGTCAGGGGCCCAGGCACCAAAGGTGCCTGATGAAGTCCTCAGGCCACCCAGAGGCATGCTCTGGGGACATGGGGGTGTGGGCTTACAGAGGGTATAGGGGATCGCAAAGGAGGGCATGAGCAGAGACCTGATAGTTCTTGTTCAGGTGAGGAATGACTAAGATACTTCCATAGACAAGATCGCTGTACTTGCAGGTAAACACAGGGCTTGAGACTGAATGACTTGGAAAGGAGAATGGGAGGACCTTTAAGGGTCACACCAAATCACCGCACACGTGGGAGACCCAAACTGGAGTAGTTAGAATTGGCTACCACGAAATACCACTCAACAGCACACACTAAAACTAGGGCCGAAGGCCTACATGGGAGGGTTAGATCACAGTATCCATACTGAGAATTGGAACAGGGATGGGAAATGTTAGGCTGGGTCATGACACCAACCAGCATGTGAGAGAATCAGGTCTGGGCGAATATGAGCTCACCCCTGTGAAACTGCGATCTCTCTTGGAATGCAAGATCTGTGGCTAGGAAAGGACCTGGTTGGGAAGCTAAGGGGATTCCCACTGCTAAGTTGGGGTTCCCACTGTAAACACAAAAGCCCAAATCGGGGCAGTGGTCTGGATTAGACATGGCTGCAGTTTCCCTAGACATGAGTATGTCCTGGGTCTGTGAAGCACCAGACTGGGTTGGACTCTAGTACCCACTGGTATTTGTGCAAGCCAGGGGAGTGTGGAATGGGTTGGGCTAGGCCTTGTCTCCAGCTGAACCACATGAGAGCAGTCTGGGCATGAACCACGTGTAGCTGGGGTGCAACATCCAACAGTAACAACCAATGGAATGGGTGTGGACCAATTGGGCAAGGTCACTGTTTCTGTCAGGAAAAGAGGTGAACTAAGTCAGCCTGGGCCAATCCACCAGTGTGTGCGAGATTTGCCACTGGGAGAAGACCAATAGAGGAGCTTGGGGAACTCCTCTATCAGGATGCACTCCTTGCAAATGTGCACAAGAACTAAGGCAAAAAGCATACAGACCAGGCCGGGTCATAGTACCTGCCAGCATACTTGTGGGTCAGGTCTGGGGCCAGGCCAGGCTGGATCAGTTCATAACATCCACCGGTAGATCTGAGAACCAATATGGGGTACAGCACAGGCCAGGTCATGGCACAACACCAGCCAGTCCACATTAGGGCCAGGACTGGGGGCTGATTGGGCTGGGTTAGTCTGCAGGACCCAGCAGCTGGAGCTGGTACTGGCAGCAGGGTGGGCTGAGCCAGGCTTCAACAACCACTGGTGGATGCTGAGGTGAGTTAAGCCATGTCAGTTGGGATGCCATGAGTGCCAGGTCTTTGAGCCCTGGGGGCAGGTGTCACAGCTGGACCCAGGATTCCTGGCCGGGGTCCTTGTGCCTGCCTGAGCTGTGGGTGCTGGATTCTTGAACCCCAGGGGTAGGGAGTACTGTAGGTCCCAGGCCACCTGTCCTTGAGTCCACCTGAAAAGTTTGTGCTGGGTCTGTGATCCCTGGGTGTGGGATGTGGCACACTTCTGGGGACTTTCTGTGTAGGCTTGCAGGAGCCTGAGGATTGCATAGATGGGTGGTGTGGGGGGGCTGTGGTCTCACATCTGGGATTGGTGGTCTGACTGTGGTGCTTGTGTCAGAACTGAGCCTCCTCAGTGGACAAGAGGGAACAGTGGATGGCATACCCAGATTCATATGGAGGATATGACAGTCCACTGGGGCCATAAGGGGACATCCAGTACCATAGCACAGAAAGGAAGACAGAACAAATTGGATAGCTACCCGAGCCAAATGTTGGCGGCAATGTCTGGGCAAATGGAAACTCTAAGGTCGATTATGTCAGCCAATGGACAATGGAAGGGGTTCTTCATCCTTGAATCAATGAGATCAACAGCATTTCAGAATTATCAAAAACACTTGGGCTGGGCCCGGGGGCGTGGCCTAACGGCTAAAGTCCTTGCCGTGAAACCTCCGGGATCCCATGTGGGTGCCGGTTCTTATCCCGGCAGCTCCACTTCCCATCCAGCTTCCTGCTTGTGGCCTGGGAAAGCAGTTGAGGACGGCCCAATGCATCGGGACACTGCACCCGCGTGGGAGACCCGGAAGAGGTTCCTGGTTCCTGGCTTCGGATCGGCGCGCACCGGCTGTTGCGGCTCACTTGGGGAGTGAATCATCAGGCGGACGGAGGATCTTCCTTTCTGTCTCTCCTCCTCTGTGTATATCTGGCTGTAATAAAATGAATAAATCTTTTAAAAAAAACACTTGGGCAGAACCTTTGGAGCATGTGCCACATCAAATACCCTGGGTTGAGATTGGGGTGGCTGTTCCCCATCAGCTGGGGTGGTTGTGAGGCTGGGTATGATTTCTTCCCTTATTTCCCTCCTTCTCCGATACAGTAAAAAGAAGTAGAAAAATTGAAAATAATGATCACACCCACTTTTCCTAAAAACATTTGAAAACAATGATCACACCCACTTTTCCCTAACCCTTATTATTTCCCACTCTGACCAACAATGTAAATATCATAAAAATAAAATTTTTTAAAAATAAGAGAAAAAAAATAACACTGGAAGAATGAGGTACACTGCTTGGACATACCACATTGGTCCCCAGGCATACTGTATCACTATGTGGTGTTTATGTAGGGGCACAGATCACCCACCAGAGCACAATAGAACCATACCTGGGGGGGCAAATTCTGTAAAGGACTTTTGGGCTCACCTCTGTGGAACTGCAGCACTTACTGGTATGTGCAGAAAACTGGAGGTGTAAGGGACTGGGCTGGGCCAGGGTGCAGCATCCTCTGGCACATGCAAAGGCTAGGACTGAGGGAAGACCATGCCAATGGGGATGTGCTAACATTAGAGATCCAGGGCTTGCAACAGGCCCAGTAGAGGAACCTGCAGAACTCCTCTGCCAAACTGCAGCTCTCAGTGCAAAGTGCAAGAATTGGGACTATGGGTGGGCCAAGCTAGGGGAGAATGTAGCACTAGTAAGCATGTATGTGGTCTGTGTCTGGGGGCAGGGTGGGCTTGACCAGGTTGCAGAACCCATGGCAGGCACAGGAGCCAGGATGGGATGTGGTCCATGTCAGACAGGGCTAGAATGCAGCACCTGCCAATGAGAGCTGAGACTAGAATTGAGTCATGCTAGGGTGGGCTGAACACCTGCTGGGACACACACAATCTGGCTGTGAGCTGGGCTGATAGGAGAACAGTGGGTATGTCCCTGCTAGGCTGCAGTTGCCACTGGTGAGCATGAGATCCAGGACTGGGAACTGGTGATAGGTCAGGCTGGATCAGGAAGCAGCACCCTCCATCATTTGTGCATACTGGTCTGGGGACAGGTTGGGCTGAGCTAAACCACAACACCCATGGGTGTGTGAGAGCCAGACGGGATGCAGGATGGGCCTGGCTAGGGCACAGGACATGGCAGAACATGCAAAAACCAGGGCTGGGGGCAGACATGGTGGGGGGTATTGGTAGTCACCCCAACTAGGCTGCGGCACCTTCTGATGTGTGCAAGGATCAGGCCTGTGGTAGACTGAGCTGGGTTAAGGCATGGGTTCTCACAAGAAATGGGTTCTCCATGGGTTCTCACGAGAAATGGGGCTGGGAGCAGAACTGACTACAACTGTACCTAGCGATAAGTGTGTTGGTTGGTGTGGTTGATAAACCAAACCTGACTGTACACTAGCTGATGCACACAAGAATCAAGGCTGATGTTACCCCCAGGCAAGGTTTCTTGGGAGATTCCCCAAACAGATTACTGCACTCAGAACCTTGGCATAAGGAAAATCACAATATAGGTGATCGGACCTTGCAGTGCATGTAGCAGGCCTGGACCTCCTTAGTTGCTGACACCTGTGTAGTAGATAGCATGGCCAAATGTACACAGGGGACATGACATCCAGCTCATCTAGGCCAGCAGAGGATGTTGGGTGCCTGGTAGAGGATGGAAAGCAGAACAGGTGGGACTGCTTTCCTGGTCAACATTTGCAGCATATGTTTGGGTGTACGAATACACTAAGGTGGACTTGGTCAATCAATAGACCTTGGAAAGATTTTATCATTCGTGGTGCAACAGAGCTGACAATGTCTCAAAATTATCAAAAGCATTAGAGTAACACTCTTGGAACATTATTCCCTGCATGGGCGTTTCTAAGGCATCATCGAATGACAATGCCACATCTCACGTGCTGATGTAGGTTTTTTTCAATATATTTTTATTTTGAATTTTGAATTACGTGGCACAAAGGAGCAGCCGCGTCCATTCCAGGAGGCCATGGGGTTGCCTGAACTGCCTCCGGTTCAAGAAGTAAGGTGCCCCCAAACTGGACCTGGGAGGGCGCGCCCACTCTGTACTCTTCAAGGATGCTGGGGGCTTGGCCGACGGGTCCATGATCCGGCCAGAAGGTGAACCCTGACAGGAGCTTTGGAAGTAGCCCCACCCACAAGCCTTTCAGGAGGGCCCTTGACCCTCCTGAGCAGTCAACAACCCGAGATGGGCAAGGTGCCCCAGAACCAGGGCCAGGGAAAGCACCAACACCCCCTACCATTCCAGGATGCCGGGGCTGACAGAGCACCCCCCGACCCGGGCCTCAAAAGGCCCCCAGACCCCCGTAGCCTCCAGCAGGCTGAGGGCTGACAGAGCACCCCCCGACCCGGGCCTGAAAATGCCCCCAGACCCCTTATCCTCCAGAAGGCTGAGGGTTGACAGAGCATCCCCCGACCCGGGCCTCAAAACACCCCCAGACCCCCGTATCCTCCAGCAGGCCGAGGGCTAACAGAACATCCCCCAACCCAGGCCGCAGAAGGCCCCCAGATCCCCTAACCCTCCAGGAGGCCTAGGGGCCAGCCCCAAGCAGCCCCTGCACAGGCCCAGGGAAGGAGCACCAATGCGCTACCCTTCCTGGAGACTGAGCTTTTTCTTTTGTGAATTCAGAGAAGAGGACAGCTAGAGAGGAAGCTTTTCTCTCCATTAACACACAGCTTTGCGCGCCCCAGCTCTCTTCTGGCCGAAGTGGAAGACGGCTGTTACAGAGCACGCTGGGGTCACGTAGGTGACGTCCTCACATTGGCGCCGGGGTCACGCACACGCTGGGGTCACGCACACGCTGGGGTCACGCAGGCATCAGGGTCACTCTCGTGGACTAGTCGGCGCCAGGACTTCAAGCCAAGCACTTGCATGGAAGCGGAGGTGAGTTGAGGCTGGGGTCGTCAGTGTGAGGGCCCGGGCTTGGGTGGAGGGTTCCCGGCCGGGGTGTGGGGGGGTCACTGGCCTGCTTCAGTGTGAGGGCCCGGGCTCGGGTGGAGGGCTCCCGGCTAGGGGGGTGGTGAGTCACTGGCCTGTGATAGTCAGTGTGAGGGCCCGGGCTGGAGTGAAGGGCTCCTGGCCGGGGTGGAGGGCCCTGGATGGGAGGAGGAAGGTCCAAGGCTGTAAAACGTGCCCCAAAACCCTACTCTTCCAGCAGGCGGGGTGACTGCCCAAGTGGCCCCTTACTCAAGAAAATGTTTTGAAGAGATGAAACTAACAACAAAAACATTAAAATCCATGAGATATAGTTTTGTTGGTGAAGTGTGTCTCCTGTAGGCAACAAATAGATGGTATTTGTATTTTTATATGCATTTTTTTTCTCTGTGTGTTGAGCATCACGTGACAGGTGCAGTACTGCTGAGGCTCAGAGCCCAACGCCAGTGCTACTGACGACCCTGCAACAAGGTGACAAGGTCTTCAGGGTTCTCCCTCAGGTCTCCCTCCCAATGTGGCTTGATATTGGAGAGCCTGCCACTTAGCTGTTTGTGTGAAAGCTTTTTTTTTTTTTAGGATTTATTTATTTTTATTACAAAGTAAGATATACAGAGAGGAGGAGAGACAGAGAGGTAGATTTTCCCGTCCGATGATTCACTCCCCAAGTGAGCGCAATGGTAGGTGCTGTGCTGATCCGAACCAGGAACCTGGAACCTCTTCCGGGTCTCCCACGTGGGTGCAGGGTCCCAAAGCTTTGGGCCATCCTCGACTGCTTTCCCAGGCCACAAGCAGGGAGCTGGATGGGAAGAGGAGCTGATGGGATTAGAACAGGCACCCATTAGGGATCCCGGTGCATTCAAGGTGAGGACTTTAGCCACTAGGCCACGCTGCCAGGCCCGGGTTTTGTTTTTTAATCCAGTCTACTATTCTGTGATGTATTATTGAGCTTCAGGATTAATGTGTATGAGTGGTAATTTGATCCTGTCATTTTAGCAATGGGTTGTTCATTGATTTAGTCTTGTGTTATCATTTTACTGGGATGTTCTTCACATTTGCGTTTGGTTTTACTGGGTGCTATTCCTCCTCTCTGTCAAGAGAACATCTTTAAATATCCTTTATAGGGCAGGTTTACAAGAGGTATATTCTTTTAACTTTACTATGGAAGAATTTTATTTTATTTTCAAAGACAATAAAAGCTTTGCTGGATATGTTATCGCAAGCTGACAAGTTTTTTTTCTTTTAGAAGCTGGAATATGTCGCTCCATTCTCTTCTTGCCTGTAGAGTTTCCTGTGAGAGGTCTCCTGTGAGTTTGTCATTCCTTTATATGTCAATTGATTTTTTTTAAATGTGAACTTAAATTCAAGGATCTTTTACTACTGTTTGATTGAACAGAGCTTGATAATCATGTGTCGTGGTGAAGATTGTGTTTGGCCCACCCTGTTTGGACTTCTGTGACCCTCCTGGATGTTGTTTCCTGATTCTTTCACTAGATTGGGGAAATTTTTGCTGATTATTTCATTGAATACACCATTAATCCCAGCTTTTCTTTCTGCATCTTCTGGGAATCGTATAATTCTTACGTTAGTTCTGTTAGTAGTGTCTTTCAATTCTTGAATACATGTTTTGACCTGATCCAGTTCTGCTTCCAGCTTTTGTTTGTTTCCCCCAGTGACAGGAAATATCTTGCAATTGTGAAATTCTTTCTTCTGCTTGCTTCATTTTATTTTGGAGACTCTCCACTGTACTTTTAATTTGCTGCACTATATTCTTCATTTCTAATGTATCAGCTTTTATTTGATTGATTTCCAGTGTGACATATGCATTAAATTCCTTGAATGCATGCTTTGCGTGCTTCTTGTTGTTGAGAAGCAGCTTTATAACAAGTGTTTCAAATTCTGTATCCCCCATTTTCTGGATGTTTTCCTTGGTTAACTTTGAGATTGGCAAAGGCTTTTGCTCCTTTGGAGGGGAGTCTTCAGCAATATTCAATGTACCTTTTTTTGCTCTTGGTCATTGTACTTCTGGTTAGCAGAGTCTTCTCCTTGGTGCAGGTTTCCAAGCTGTGTCACCAAAGGTCTACAGTTTAATTTTACTTACTGCAGTTGGTACATGGCTCTTTGCATGCAGCCAATTGTGCCACTCCCTCCATTGAGTTCCACATCTGGGTTCTTACGTTAGATTTCCCCCATGGTCTCTGTAGCCCCAGCTCCTGGCTCAGCAGTCTCTACCTGTTTCGATATTGTGCTGAGGCTGTACCATTGTCTGTACAGCCTTTCTCCCACTTCCGGTTGGAGCATGTCCCAGGATTAGGGAGACACCAGGTGTCCTTTATAGCTAGTTGTTGGTGATGCTGATCTTGCTGGAACCTATTGTGCGTTAATTCTGAGTGCCAGACAACCTATTTTGACCCATGCGATGTCATACTTGGTGTTATTTTCCTGTGGAACTAGTGCAATACATTGAGCTCTGTGAGTTCTGGTGAGCTCAGGACAAGTGCAGTTCACTGTTATCCCCTGAAGTCCTAAAACTTTTGCCGCACTGTACAAAATGGTGCCTGACGTACCACCAGTTCAGTTCTTGGTCTGCTGGCTGTCATGTCTGAGGCCTACCTGGACCTGTCTTGGGTGGAACCTGTAGGATGCTATGTTGTTGCAGTTTACTGAGTCAGAAATATATTCACTCCCAGCTCAGCATATGCTCAGCCCTTTCCCTTATCTTTGTCTTCTTATGCAAAATGGTGCCCAATTTGACTCTAGGGAGCTGATTTGACTGTGAAGTTCACCCTGTCCCCATAGTGCCCTTGTAGGACCTGCTGCTCTGTCTCTGCTCCTGGTGAAATCAAACAGACCAGCAGGATGGGCAGTTCTTTGTCTGGGTTCACCTCCGGAGCTCTCAGTGAAAATCCTTTCCCACCTGGTTGCTGGTGAATTTCCGGCTGCTGGTCGAGTTCAGGTCACCGTTAGCTGAATGAGACTGGATTATCTGTCACTGCAGCACCACACCATTGTGTCTGCTGCTTTCCTGTGTCTGTCAGTCTCCAGACACCCTTCTGCTGTTGTTCTGTCCTCTAGAATGTTTTTCTCTGCTTCATCCTGATCAAGTGTTTCTCCGTCCATTTAAACATGTCCTAATCCTGTTTTGACATCTTGATTCTCCCTTTGCCCATTTCTTGACTGGTTTGTTTGATTTGTTCTTATGGTTGTTCTGGAGTTCTTTGAATGCATATGTTTTTTTAATGTGGTATTTGAAAATAAGCTATTGTTGGGCCCGGTGGTGTGGCCTAGTGGCTAAAGTCCTCACCTTGAACGCACCGGGATCCCATATGGGCTCTGGTTCTAATCCCAGCAGCCCCACTTCCCATCCAGCTCCCTGTTTGTGGCCTGGGAAAGCAGTTGAGGATGGCCCAAAGCTTTGGGACACTGCCACCCGCGTGGGAGACCTGGAGAAGGTTCCTGGTTTCCGGCTTCTGATCAGCACAGCACCGGACCTTGCGCTCACTTGGTGTGTGAATCATGAGACAGGAAGATCTACCTCTCTGTCTCTCCTCCTCTCTGTATATCTGACTTTGTAATAAAATAAATATCTTTTTCTAAAAAAAAGAAAAAGACAATAAGCTATTGTTTTCATTACTAGGAAAGTAATAAGCCCTGAAGATTATAATAGCATATTTTAATATGCACAATCTATGTTTATCTTTTTTAAAAAGGCCTAAAGAAGAAATTGTTATAAATCTTTAAGTGTATCAATCCTCTTGCAAGTGATCTGGAATTATTCCTGCTTTTCCAGAGAAAACTTCAGTAGAGTTTCTGACATGTGATGAAAAAGTAGGCTTGCTACAAGTTAAGTCGATTTTGACCCTTACTGTGTCATCTTGTCTGAGCAGCGGGGAGTGTAGACTTGTCACTGTGAGGCTGATGATCCATGCTTCTTTCTAGGCTTTTTCTTGCTTCCTGGATGAAGATCATTGACTGTTGTCACATCAGTGATTGGGAGTGTGTGCTGGAAGATGTGACTCCAGACCTAGAGTACCTCAGCCTGCTGGACAGTGTAGCATGTTCCAGTGATCTGGTCAGCTTGGAGAATGATGAGGAAGACTGCAGGAGCTACAGGTGAGTGTGTGGAGGGAGAAGGGAGAAGTGTCAGTCAAGCATCAGTGGACTTCCCATGGTGGTGTTAAAGTATCACCTTCTGGTAGCCTTCAGTCATTGTCTTCCTTCTTGAGGTCCCAAGAGTGAAGGGATGAAAGATGTGATGAAAGATTATGTGATGGCCTAGATCAATGTATCAGGGCTTTATTTATTTTAGAAAGGGCTATGCAATTATTTTAGGTATTGAAGTCATAGAGATCCTTTCACAATTCTTTTTCTCTGCCGGCTGCTTTGCAGCATGGAAATAACCATAAATAATTTATGTGTAATTGAGCATTGCAAATTTCCTATAAGGCTTTATTTACAAAGTAAGCAGTGGCTAGATTTGACCCATGGGTGGTAGTTCATTGACCTCTGCTCTGGATTTTTAGATCTTTCTGAGGTCTACCTCATTGTCACTTGGAGAGAGACCATTTCCACCAAAGTTTAGGGAGCCAACTAACATACAAATCCCACACACGCTTAGCAGCACCAAGATGTGCCTTGCTGTGCACCAGCCATGTGCTCAGCTAGGCTGTGGGTAGAAAGAAATGCTTGCTTTCCTTTGATTTGTAGACGATTTTCTTTGGAATGTTTGCTCTTGGTGACTCTACTCCATTTTGTATATTTCACTAAGCTAATTTTATTTTCATTCTTCATTTCGCATACCATGATTTATTGTACCTTTCGCATATGTGGCATTTCTGTCCCTTGTGATAGAGGCTTTCCTTAACATTTCAGCCAATCAATGTGGTCAGAAGGGAACAAGTGAGAACAGAAGGAAGGAAGCACTAGGCTGGTAGGTCTTTCAGGATAGAGACATAGATGGGGTTTTGCAAAGAGGATAATGGTTTGAATAGGACTTGTTCTACTTATTTTACTGAAATTCATGAAAATGTAGGCTGACCTAGAAAATATATTTGGGAACACTAATTTTGTAAGAGATTTGTTTTTATTGCAAAGTCAGACATACAGAGAGGAGAGACAGGAAGATCTTCCGTCGGATGAATCTTCCGGGTCTCCCAGGCAGGTGGGTGCATGGTCCCAAGGCTTTAGGCCATCCTCAACCGCTTTCCTAAGTCAGAATCAGGGAGCTGGATGAGAAGCACGGTCACTGGAATTAGAAATAGCATCCATATGGAATTCGAGTGTGTTCAAGGTGAGGACTTTGACTGCTAGGCCACCACACTCGGCCCCAGGAATATTGATTTTGTTTGAAAGCAAAGCTATAGGAAATACTGGTAATTCCATTTAACATTATAGAGTACAACTAGTCTGCTGTTGAAGATTGTATAGTATATATGCTTCTTTGTAAGGCTGTAGAAGAAATTCATTTATATTTCTCTATTGGAAAGAAGTTTGTGCTTTTGATCTCATGTTTTAGATATTCTGAATAATTTGATAAGTATTTTACATTTGATCATATATTTAGAAATACTTATTTATTTTATTGGAAAGTGAGATACACAGAGAGGAGGAAAGATAGAGAGGAAGATCTTCCATCTGAAGATTCACTCCCCAAGTGGCTTCAATGGTTGAAATTGAGTCAATTCAAAGCCAGGAACCAGGACATTCTTCCAGGTCTCCCATATGAGTGCAGAGTCTTAAGTCCATCCTTGACTGATTTCTGAGGGGAGCTGGATGGGAAACAGGGTGGCTGTGACACAAATCAGAATCCATATGGAATTCTGACGTGTGAAAGGGAGGGCTTTATCTGGTAGGCTACTGTGTCAGGCCCCTGATCACATTTTTTCAAATCTGGACCAACAATGTGACATTGTTAAATCATTGTCAGTGACATTGACATCAGATTCAGGCACCAGTTTTTGTCTTGGATGCTCTGTTTCAATTCAGCTCCCCTCTTATGTGCCTGAGATAGCAGTGGAAGGTGGCCTGAGTGTTTGGGCTTCTGTAGCCCATTTGGGAGATATAGATAAAGCACCTGGTTCCTGCCCTCATCCTGGTCCAGCCCTGGAAAGTGTGTTCGTTTGGGAGTTGAACTAACCCATGGAAGATTTCCTTGTCTGTCTCTGCCTCTGCCCTGCAATTCCTTCAAATAAACACAAAAACATAATATAGTACAGGCCCTTGTTTACAATAAAAAAGTTCACTAAGTGATTGTCCATCATGGTCATGAATATTTTCATTTTGGGTTTGATAGAACTGATTTGTATGTGACTTTTGTTAGAGAAAATATCTGTCTATAACTGTGTATTTGATAGTACAGCGAGTGCTATTAGAGGAAAAAAGATATATACGTATAAATAACTTCCTACTCCCAGTTTTACCAGTCATTTTCCTGAGAAGTTTTAATACTCTTGAGTCACATTTTGCTTATTTCTAAAATGGGTGCTGAACAATAGAAATACTATTAGGAATGGCAGCTGGCATTTGTTGAGCACTTACTTAACTCTGTTGATACAATCACAGTGTATCATGCACTGTTGTGAGAACTCTACACTTATTAGCTCAATAACATTCACTCTAGTGGGAGCACAATGAATTATTTTCCCATTTTTCAACTGAGGATCCAGGATTCAGAGTCCAACCCAGATGATGGGGGTCAGGGCAGGTGCACTCCCGGAGCTTTCCTTCTTGACACACTTTTCCAGTTTTTAAATATTCTTTTCTTTTGATGAAGGATTTATTTTGCTTGTTTGAAAGGCAGAGTTACATAAAGAGAGTAAGGGAAATGTAGAGAGAGCAGTCATCTCTCCTCTGCTTCACTTCCTCCAATGGCTCAGTCTGGTCAGGCCAGAACCAGAAGCCGGGAGCTTCATCATGTGGATGCATGGATCCCAGGCACTGGGCCGCCCTCTGTTGCTTTCCAAGGTGTGTTATCAGGGAGCTGGATTGGACATGGGACCACTGGGACTTGAACTGTAGTAATCCATGTGAGATGCTGAGATTTCTGGCAGTGGATTAACCTGTTATCCATAATGCCAGTCCAAGATTCTGAATCTTAGATTGACCTGGTGTGGCATGACAATTGAGGTGCAATTTGGGAGTTTACTGTGGTTGGTTGAGTTGATGCTATATGACTACTGGCATATGGGTGTCTAGAACCTTGCCAATCCCCACAGGGACACAGACCGTCACACGACCAGTTGACTGTGGGATTGTTGGTGGGGCGTGGGAAATTATTGACCTGAGAGGAGAAGCTGCTTTTTCAGCCATCCACTCACTAACTGTAGGGATTGTTTCCATTTGCAGCTTGGTGTCTTGAATGTTTGTCTTGTCATGACACAGACAAGGCCCCTGTTCTCGGAAATCTCAGAGCCCAGAAAGCAAAGAGATGCCAAGCTTCACAATGGGTGGGGGTGTTTGGAGAAACAGCAGTAAGTACGCATGTGGCTCCAGGTTGCAATGCCCAGCTCTGTCCACACTTGTAGGGGTCTGTGCATTCTAGCATGAGGACTTCCAGCATGTAGATTGAGTTGTGGAGAGCTCTTGTCCAGGTGCTTTTCTGGAGGCTGGGATTTATGATTATTCTGGCACCTGGCTTAGACTGAGCTGCATCAGCTCAGAAAACTTATGCCATGTTTTGTGTCAGTGTGATGTTTTTTTCTTTCTTTTTGTTGAGAATTATAGTAAGCAGAACTGCCTGACACTCAGATTGGCTTGAATGAGAAAATACACATACATATGTATGCATGCTTGAACAGTGTTAGGCTTTCCTCTGGTAACTCCTGTAAGTCCCCAGTGTAAGGGCTTCTTCTTTAGAGTAATGAGGGGAAAGCTCTCAGTCAGCTGGAGCAGGTCTCTGGCAGAGTAATACTCATTTCAGTGGCATTGACAACACATGGATAAACCTAACAAATTTCTGGATTTTCTGTTAATGAACTTTAGAAATTTACACCAAGTACCAAAAGCATCATTTCTATGTACATTTCACTTGGTTCCCATTTTTGAAAGAATTTATTTTTTGTTGCAAAGTCAGTAGAGATGCATACTGCATATATAGATGAGGAGAGACAGAGAGGAAGATGTTCCATGCAATGAATCACTCCCCAAGTGACTGCAACGGCTGGAGATTAGCAGATCTGAAGACAGGAGTCAGGAGCTTCTTCCAGGTTTCCCACGTGGGTGCAGGGTCCCAAGGCTGTGGTCCATCCTCAGCTGAATGGGAGATGGGCTGACAGGATTAGAACAAGTGCACAAATGGGATCCTGGTTCATTCAAGGTGAGGACTTTAGCTGGTATCTACTGTACCAGGTCCAATTCCCATCTTTAAGAGAAAATCTTCATTATTCTTCTTCTGTAGCACTGATATTTTGAAGGATGTAAGGAGATGTCTATATAATGTGGCATTACTTTATTTTGATATTTCCTTTGATTATGCATTATTCATACACATAGTGACATTTTGTGCCTGTTTGGAAATGAATGCTGATGTCTGTTTAAACCAGTCTTGACACTTGCTAACTTGTTATTCATGCATTTTCTGTTTGATTCAATAATTTGTCAAAGTTGGGCTCACATTCTCCTTACTCTGAGATTGAAACAGAAGGGAATATCCCTTTTGAAGATATATATATATATATATATATATATATATATATATATATATATATATATATTAATTTGAGGGGAATATTTTTTGATAAAATTGCTTTTTAAATCATTTGGGTTTTTGGTGGTAAAGATGGAGACAGGTACCAGGATATGTTGCTCATGAAGGCAGAACTTTGACATGTACGTGGCAAGTGAGAACCTTGATGTAATATATGTGATAAGTGATTAAAGGGGGCCCATTACCTCAGTTTGAAAGTCCTCTTGGAATAATTAAAGGACATGTGAAATCTTGACATGAAGATGTCTTGTACTGCGTCATGCTTGGTGGCAGGAGGTTGTGGAGTTGTGGTGTGTGTCTGCCTGTGTAGAGATAGCTCTGATTGTGTGCACCTGCTGTGGCTGTGTGCAGCTTCAACTTGGATGAGGGATGGGCAGGAAACCTTGTCCCAGTGTTAGCCAAGAGACATTAAGACTCCAGGTGATCGATTGTGTGTGTGTGTGTGTGTGTGAGTGATGTGTGTCTGTGTGTGTAGGTAGGTAGGTACATTTTTTTTACCTATTCTAAATGTTTTTAATATTTAAAAGGTTTATTTTTATTATAAAGTCAGATATACAGAGAGGAGGAGAGAAAGAGAGGAAAATCTTCGATTTGACGATTCACTCTCCAAGTGACCTCAATGGCCAGTGCTGCGCCAGTCTGAAACCAGGAGCCAGGAACTTCCTCCAGGTCTCCCACACAGGTGCAGGAACCCAAAGCGTGGGCCATCCTTGACTGCTTTCCCAGGCCACAAGCAGTGAGCTGGATGGGAAGAGGAGCTGATGGGATTAGAACCAGCACCCATATGGGATCCCGGCGTGTTCAAGGTGAGGACTTTAGCTGCTAGGCCACCACATGGGCCTTAAATTTATTATTAATGATAGAATTTCATAAGCTCAGGGATTTCCCTTTTTACCCTCAGTATTCTCCTTCCCTCTCACTATTTCTCCCCATGTTGTTAACATAGTATATTCCTTCAGTAACAGGTACAACGCTGTAATCCTGCTGTTTAAGTGTATCATGATATTGTAGCTGTTGACAGTGGTCCAAGGTCAGCATCCTATTGTCAATCTCTCTTTAACAATTTCATTAGGAGTTATTTTATTTGAGAGTAGAGATGCACACTGCAATGTATCTTCTCTGCTTGTCATGGTAGTCTCCCTTATATAATTTCTCTATAAATATATTTGTATACTGATTTTGTATTTTGCGTGAAAGTTGCCTTGTATCAGAGAACATATGATTTTTTTGGGGGGGTGGGGAGTGAGTTGTTTCATCGAGCATATGGTCTCTAGCTGTGACCTTTTGTTGCAAAAGGTAGAATTTCATTCCTTTTCACCGTTGCGTAGTATTCCATAGAGTAGCTTTAACATAGGATTTTTTATCTGTTCCTCTTTTAATGGGCATGTTTTTGCTATTGTAGATTGTGTTACTACAGAATAAACAGGATTACAGGTCACATTCTCATATGCAAATTTCATTTCCTTGAATATATTCCCAGGAGTAGGATATTTTAGACATAGGTAGTGATTTTCATTTCTGACGGAGTGTTCTTTTTGCCGGAGGCTTGGATACAGAGCTGCTGGATATTCTGGTATACTCTTGTGTCCCTGGGTTGGTGGAGGCCTGAGGTGGGGCCAATGGGTTGTGTGCGGACAAAAATCAGGAAGGTGTTATGCGTGTCAGAGGGAGGCAAGGGGAGGAGGAAGAAGGGAAAAGGGAGGAAGAGAGAGAGGTAGGTAAGAGGGAAGAAATGATTGGGGAGAAACAGGGGTGTGAGAAGAGAGAGAGTGTGGGAGGGATGGGTGGAGAGAAAGAATGAGACAGAGAGATGGAAGGACTTTCCTTGACAGTGTTTGCTCTCATTGAGCCTGAGGTGCCCTTGGAGCCTTTGGTGAGAAGAGGTGGTCAGCTCCTCTCTTCTAAGTGTACTGAGGTACACCGGGGACAGGAACAGGCAACCGTAACTCTGAATGAATGCATATGTAATGTGGTGACTTTTCAGGCTCAGCACACATGGGATAAATATTAAGATGCCAGAAAAAGCAGAAACCTAGAGAAACCCAAGATCCTTCTTATGCCCTGTTCTAGTCACTGCTTCGGTAGTATGACGTCTCATAGTAAGTCGTGTTTTTCTTGCTTGCTTGCTTGCTCTTTCAGATTTAATTGGAAGAAAATCTTAGAGAAAGTGGAGTGTGATAGAGTGTGCCTGTATTCATTGGTGGACACCATTCAAATGGCTACCATGGCTTAATGTGGGCTTTGCTGAAGCCATGGGTCAGGGCCTTCATTTGGTACTTCTGTATGGGTACAGATCCCCAAGCACGTGAGCCATTTTCTGCTGACTGAAGATTGGGTCAGAAGTAGAGCAGCCAGGAATCCAACGGGGTTCATATGTGGTTGCCAGCATCTCAGGAAGTGGCTTAATCTGTAAAGGCACGATGCTGGACCCAGTAGTCTTGTGGTATTCCTTAGTTTTGCCTGAGTGCGAACATAGGATAGGTGTGTCTGGCTTTTGTGGGTCAGCGTTACATTTGTGAAAGTCACTGCATTCTTTCAGGTATTCCTGGATGGCTCATTCTTTCCTGCTGTGGGGTGTTCGTGGTTTCTTCTACTATGGACACAGTTGACATAGCTGTGCCAAATGCAGGTCCTCAGTGAGTGTCTGTGCTCCAGAATGCTGACTGCAACATCCTGTATTCTCTCTCTCTCTCTCTCTCTCTCTCTCTCTCTCACACACACACACACACACACTTCTGTGAAAGCCACACATGGTACTGGAGGGATGTGGCATTGGGTGTGCTTGCTTGGTTCTGGTGCTGCCTTCCAAGGTGTGGGTGCTGCTGCACTTCCCAGCCAGCAGTGCATGAATCCTGCACACTCCCTGTCCACAGCACCTGGCCCTGACTCTCCTTTGGTTTTAGTTT
Source organism: Ochotona princeps (assembly GCF_030435755.1). Taxonomy (NCBI): domain Eukaryota; kingdom Metazoa; phylum Chordata; class Mammalia; order Lagomorpha; family Ochotonidae; genus Ochotona; species Ochotona princeps. Next base: position 131,564,192 of record NC_080833.1, read on the forward strand.
GAGTCTTTAAATCTTGTAATATAACTGCATCAGGTTCCTTCCTTTTCATAGCTGACTAGGGTTTTGTCTTTGATTTTCCTTATAAAAACCTGATCACTAAATAACAAAAACAACAACCACCACAACAGAAACTTGTTGAAATTTTTACTGAGATGGTCTTAATCTTATAGACCAATTTTAGAAGATATGGTCATAGGATAATATTTAACTTTGCAGTACCTCATACAATGTATTGAGTTAGATCTTTAATTTCCATCTCATCTATATGTTTTATTTCAATATTTGCAGTATATGTGTTTTCATGTGAATGTGCTATTTTAATTGTTGAATCAATTTCCTCTTGTTTGTTGCCTCTGATGCATAATTGAATTCAGGATGCAGTTGAGCTTTGTTACCTTACCCTTCTACCCCCTTGATCTTGTTCACATCACCTCTTACTCCTAGCAGCTCTTTAGTTAATCCATTTCAAGTCCCTATAGCTAACAGTGTCCTCAGCAAATTCCAGGAGTTTTACCTTTTCTCTTCTAATCTCTGTTATTCTCTTATGTCCCTATGTTTGCTAGGTTGGCCCCCTACTGCAGTGTTAAATAGAAGCAATGATAGTGGCTTATCTTTTGTGTAATCTAAGTTCAAACCCATGTGTTTTTGGTTGTCACCATGTAAGTACTTAACCATAGGTGTTTGTTTTTTCAGATACAAATTTGGGTAATTTGTGCATGGTTTTGTATTTTCTGTTGAGTCATTTACATGTATATTAGGTTCGTCTTTTGTAGTTGAATTAACTGCCATTGTTATTGTGTTCTGAATTCAGATGTGGACCCTGATTTCTCATTTCCAAGCGTTGGGAGTTTTTTGTTGTTGTTTTTGTTTTTTCTGTTACTGGTTTCTACTTTCATTGCATTTCATTAAAGAATATAGTATATGATTTTATTTTGTTTTAGTTCATTAGTTTGTTTTATCCAGTATGTGGTCTGTGCTGGTCAATGGTTCTTATGAGTTGGAAATGAGAAGACAGGAGAAAGCATCTTCCATTGCCTTTTCCAGTGCATTAGCAGGGAGCCTTTTTGGAAAGCGAGCAGCCAGCATTGGACTGGTGTCCACAAGGGATGCTGGCATTGCAGGCTTAACCAGTTGAGTCACTATGCCAAATCTAGGTATATTATGTTTTATTTGTTAAGCCACCTGCTTATTTTCTCTTATATAAACTGCATGAACATCTTAAAAATTTCTTTCTAACTTAGAGAGACTTGGAGAGAGTGAAGGACATCCACTGGTTTATACCCAGATGCCCGGTGTGACTGGGGCAGGCTGAACCCAGGACTCACTGCAGGTCTCCCATGTGGGTGAGTGGCAGGAATTCAGTTGAACCATCATTGCTGCCTTTTTAACAAAAGATTTATTTATTTGTGTTGAAAGGCAAAGTTTCAGAGAGAGGGTTTCAGAGAATTTCTATTTGCTCTTTATTTCCCAGATCAACTCAGATTCAGCTATTGCAGCCAGTTTGTGAGTAAGCCAGTGTATCGAAGTTCTTTCTTTTTTAATTTATTTTTTACATTTTAAAAAATGATCTTAGTTGATTAAGGTACAAAGGGTCAAGGGAAAGTGGGTAATACCATTGTTTCTACACTAATACCATTTTTCCCCAATATCTGGGGTCAGGGGAGAAACAAATGGAAAAGCCCCACCCAGCCTCCCACCCATCCCAGGTCCCTGATGTGAGGCATGCTCCAAGGGTCCTGCTCAGGCAGTTTGGATAGTTCAACAGGTCTGAATTTCTGCCAATCTCGCAGTTCCAATTGCGATGAAACCTATTCAGAATCCACTGTCTGATACAGTCTCTTCATGGCTAGAGTTCTGAGATCAGCAGTTCAGCGCTGGAGGGATCTCCAAAGAAACATCATCTGAGATGATCCCAAACCTGATTCTTGTGTGAGTTTGCCAGTACAGGGTCCTGTACAGCCCGTCGCCCGAATTAGCTTATGCACATGCTGGTTGTTGCAGTTGCTGGGTCATTTCTGTTTCCAGCCCTGTCTTCCACGCAAAACAATGGGTGTTGTGGTCCAGCCTGATCCTGCCCACTTCATACTCGGTCCTCATGCAAATGAGTGGTAGCTGTATCATAGGTGGGGAGACTCTCCAAAACATCCACCAGGTCTGCTCCCTACCCTGGTTCCCATGCATGCCAGTATGTACCGCGGGCTTGTTCAGTCTGCCCCACATCCCATTTAGCTCTCGCACATGTCAATGGGCATTGAAGCCTAGTTCAACCCAACCAACCTACTATCCAGCCCACACACATATTGGCAGGTGCCTTTCTGGTGCTCTCCAGTGGGAGTGGTTACCTATGAGGGAGGTTCCCACTATCTCCCTACTAGGCCACTCCAACTTCCGGATTATGCACTCTCCAGGTGGTTGTTGCATTTAGCTTAACAGAATTTGCCCACAGTGCCAGCATCCGCCTTCTGATGATGTGGCAAAGCTCATCCAATCCTTACCCACTCTAATTTTTGCTTGCACCAGTCAGAACAGTCAGCCCAACCTGGTCCTTCCCTAATCTAGCTCACATGAGGTCCACAGATGTAGCCCTGCCTGGTCTGGTCTGCCACCATCCCAACTCATGCTCTCCAATGGGAGTGTTTGTCTAGCAGGGGAGCCCACATTCCCCTGATGGCTTTGCCTCCTTCCCCCGGTTCTCATGTGTGCTGTTTTGGCACTGCAACTACATCTGATACGACTCACCTCACCTTGGCATTCTTTAATGTGCACTGATATGTGTTGTGACTGAAAACCGGCCTGATGCACACTTTGTGCTGGTGTGTGGATTCGCCAGTGGTTGATGTGAATGGGTTCAACCTGATCTGCCCCCCCCATGCCATATGTATGATGGTGGGTATCTTCCTCTGACCTGGTCTGGGTTGCTCCATATCATGGTTCTTGTGCACACCTGTAGTGGTTGTGTTCTGGCAGAGGAGTTTCCCAAGCTCCTCCTTTAGAACATTTCCCTATCCCAGTTCAAGGCCGCATATTGCTGGCCTTGAATCCATTCCAGTTCTTGGTGTTAGTTGTTTCACCCCAGCCAAGGCTTGTCCATACCCAGACACTGCTCACACATGACTCATTAGGGGCAGAGACCCAGCCTAGTCCATCCTATATTTTCCCAGGTTCTCCACAGAACCAGATGGTGCTAGCATCTAGCCCAGCTTGATGTGCCCAGCCCCAGTCCACATTTGTGCCTAGGAAGATTGCAGCCATATCCAGACCAGAACGCAGCCCCCACTCCAGCCCCTGCACCCTCCCAATGGGAATCCCAACCCAGCAAGTGTGTACTGTCACAGCTACCAAACCAAGTCTATTACCAGCCCTAGATTGCACATGTGGCAGATGGTGCTCTGACCCAGTTGGCTTAGCCCCTCACCTGTCTCAGCCTTTGCCTTCAATGCTGTGCCATAGTGTCCCTGCTGTATGAAGACCAGTTGGGGTAAGAGCCTAGGTTGGAATGACATGTGCTGCATCCTGATTTATTTTTGTGAGTTGAGTTTGCTTGGCCCTCCCCAGTCTGCCCCCTGCCAAGGGCAGCTCAGCCCACCCCACATCCTATTTTAGGATGCATCTTCGGGTGGTGCTGCCTTGGCCTGCCCAGATTGCCATTGGTTCCTTTACCCATAAGTGATGACAGGTGCCATGGTCACTCCTAGCTTAGCCCATCACCACCCCAGCTCGTGAGCTAACCTGCAGGACTTGTATTTCCACATGGCTGGGCCCATATTTCCCACACAGAGTTCACCCCTGGATCAAGTTCTCTCATGTGCTGGTTAGTGTTTTGACCCTGCCAAATGTGACCAGTCCAGCATCCCACCACCCTGTTAAGTAATGGTACCAGGCCCTGCCAGACAGGCCCCCATCCATATCTTTGGTGTGAACTGGTGTGTGGCAGTCAGTGATGTTCTATGCTAACAGCCCATCTCAGGATTCCTAATTTGTCTAGTGAATCAGTGTGGTCCAAATAGATCTTTTGGACACTCCCCTCCAAACCATCAGGTCTCAGTCCCCATGCTTGCCCGAAAGTTTCATGACCCTGTTACTGGGAATCACCAGGAATTCGTGTCTCACCTACACTAAAACTGGCCTTATTCATGAATAAGCAGCAATTTCATATGCTAAAAACCCCAGAGCTCGCCACTGGGAGGCCAGCAGGCAGAGCCAGGGACCATTTGGTGCACTGGCTGCCAAAGCCAAGGACTCAGTTACTGCCTTTTGGCAGTGGTTTTGGCCTGAGTCCCCGGCCTTGGACCCGGCCCAGCAGAGGCACCCCCAACAGCTGCCACACTGCAGGGAGCTGCAAGCCCTCCCCGACCCCTACGCCCAGACCCAAATTTCTTTCTTTCTCTCCAAAAATCTGATCTGAATTTCCAATAAAAATAAATCTTATAAAACTGCAACAAATAGGAATTAGAAAAAATCCTACACTTACTAAAGAGAATTGATACAGTTTGCAACAAATAATCAAATGTCAAGTTGCTGTTGTTCTCATAAATTATATCTGTTTTGTACACTATGTATTAGTTACCACATCTGTTATTAAATATTCTACCTGCACTCTTTCATTGTGGTGATAATCATTCTCATTTCTGTTGGTAGCATATCTGCAAACATAGTTCCAATTGGAGGCTCTCTGGAGTTAATCTGGATTGTTCTCTCATGGACATTTTAGAATCTTCTTTTTCATTTAATGTTGAAACTTTGACTCTAGTGTGTTGTGGTGAAGGTTAGTTCCAAACATGTGTATTAGGAGTTCTGCATGCTTTCTGTACTTGGTGTCCCCTTTTTCCTCATCAGGGAAGTTCGCTGCTATCATAGGCCTTCTAATCCACTTTATCTTGGCATACTCTCAGGAATGTCTGAGACAGGTATCTTAGGTCACTTGATTGTGTTTCACCAATCTTGCGCATTTTTTGCATTTTCCTGATTTTTCTTCTGGCTGTTTGTTTGACCATGGAGTACATGTGTTAGAGCTGGGCCTCCACTGTGGCTCAGAAGGAGGAGTGGACAGCATATCCAAATGCACATGGAGGATATGGCAGTACATTGGAGCCTCCAAAGGACACCTGGTACCATGGCAGAATACAGAGGACTGGAAAAATTGATCAATTACTCCAGCCAAGAGTTGGCAGTGAATATCTGGGCAGATGGAGACTCTCAGGTAGACCATAGTAGCTACTGCATTCTGGAGAGATTTCATCGCAATTGACTTGGTGGGATCAAATGCAGTTCAGAACTGTTGAACTATAAAAACCTCTTTGAGAACTTCATGGCATTGCAAATTTCTATTTTTGTTTCTGTTGTTGATTTTGTATTGTAGCTTTTCATTTAAGGAAATGTATACTAATTATGTAATAGAGATTATTATACCCAGATGTGAGGATACAATGCAGTATGTGTCTCTACTTTCAGATCAAAGATGGACTACCAATGAAACTATTAACTATATCTTGACAGTAGGATGCTGGACTTCCTGCCATTGTCCATGCCTGTAATGATGGATTTATGACTGTTTATGAAGAACTATACTATAGTAATGATGCAGTGGAACTCAGTGGTGGGGGGAGGAGACATAGGTTAGGACTAAGGGATATCCCAAGACCTATGGAACTGTATCATAAAGTGATAATAATAATGAAAAAATCTGTTAACAAAAGCACAGTTATTTATCAAGTGGGCATATTGATATAGGGAGAAACTGCTCTCCAATATTTTACCTTCTTTATGGCATCTTTTTTTTTTTATCATTTTGATCAATAACAGTGTCTTTTATTCAGGAATAGATTGCAGAAAATCTGCTGAAGCATATTAAGTCTGACTTATGCTGATATATTCACATAGTCATGTCTTTCTAATATTATCAAGAATGTTCAGTTAATGGCACTTGTTGGATGTGGTCTGGCTACCAGTGGTACTATTTCAATTTAGACAACAGTGAAATGATTTAAAGCATGTCTTCCTTGAGTTTAGTAGTACATGTTAAGGTGGTCCTCTAAACATGGCCTGTGTATCCAAGGTACTACTATGTTTCAGGATGTTGTTACAATATATTGTTGGGTGTTGCTGTGCCTGCAGTATCTGCTGAACCTGCACCATGATAGGAAGGCAGAATGGCAGGATGAACAGCATCCTGTGAGATGGGTCACAAGGCACCTGGGTAAGAAATTCTCTCAGGTTTCCCATGGATGATTTTTCCTGATTGTCACAGTGAATTTCCTCTATTCCTTTGAAGGATGGCATGGCAGGGCCTCTGCCCTACTGAATAGAGATGTGGTAGAATTTCTAAGACTCTGCTGTTAACATATATTCCAGAAAAAATGTTTAGCAGAGTTTGTCCATTTATTTAAGCAATAAGAGATTCACAACTAGCAGTAAAATACTGAAGACCTTCAAGCAGTCTGAATATGAAGATAAAATAAGTGTATCACTTGATTAGGTACAACTGGTGTTTTTGCTTTGGTGGGTGTCAGCTGGTGCAAACACCCATTTTGCTGCTGAAAATTTGGCTTTATTTTGTTTCACTATATACATTACACTTATGGAGGAACTCATGGGGCTGGAACTGTCTGAGCCCAACAGCCTTTTTTAAGTTGTTGAATACTTTATTTAGTGGAGGTTAGTTTGTGATTATCAAGTGAATTGTTTAGGTTATAAGGGAGTGCCATCTTTAGAAACAATGGTCATCTCCTGTGATAAATTAGTTCTCAAAAAACAAGGTGACAATATGTGGTTGGCTTTTTCTGAGCATGGCCACTTCCCTTTCCACTTTTCTAAAGAAACATCATATGGGAATGATTTGGTGATACTCTGGAAACCAAGAAAGAAAAGTACACCAAATTACTTAGGCATAAACTAAAGTACTTGCAAATTCCTAAGGCAGATACCAGCATGCAGTGCTACACAGTAGTTATTGCCATTACTGATCACCATAGTATTTTTGTAAAATGATTTCTCATAATTCCTGCTTTGCTACTATGCACCGGATACTTATTTAGGTGCTGGAGACAGAGCAGTAAAACAAAACAAAACAAAACAAAAAAAAAACAACAACAAAAAAACCACAGATCTGTATTTTCCATTGCTGAAAAGTCTTTTTTTTTTACCTCTTTTATCCTTTCTTAAACTGTCAGTCTATCCTAGTGTCCCTTTCCAATGATTATAAATGTATCTGAGATGACTTCTTTTGCAACTGTGATCCCTGAGATTATTTCATCTGGTAGGATCTATTTGTGGATTGGACATGAGTGCAGATTTTCCATGCAATAAAGTTCTTTCTACAGTGATCCTAAGCGATGGCAAAATTGTAAGAATTCCTTCAGGCAGCCTGAAAAAGATTTCATTTGTCCCTTCGTCATTGGCAGTAATAATAAAGAAAATAGAGTTGATCACTGTAGGATGTTAGGTAGCATGGGAAAAGAATGAAGAAAGAAGTGTTGATTGCAGGACACAAAGTAGACTAAAAGTAAACATCTTAGCGAATCATCGCATTACATGGTGCTCTCATCTAGTAATGTATTTTGTATTTACAATACCATCAAATAATGGATTTTAAAGTTATTGGTAATATTTTTTGACCAAGCGGTAGGATCAAGATAGAATATCGACATCCTAGATCAAAGTGCTGGAGTCTTGTATATGATTCTGATTTCTTCTTCTTTTTTTTTAAAGATTTATTCAGTTTATTACAAAGTCAGATATACAGAGAGGAGGAGAGACAGAGAGGAAGATCTTCCGTCCGATGATTCACTCCCCAAGTGAGCCGCAACGGGCTGATGCACACCGATCCGAAGCCAGGAACCTGGAACCTCTTCCGGGTCTCCCACGTGGGTACAGGGTCCCAAAGCTTTGGGCCGTCCTCGACTGCTTTCCCAGGCCACAAGCATGGAGCTGGATGGGAAGTGGAGCTGCCGGGATTAGAACCAGCGCCCATATGGGATGTGGTGAGTTCAAGGCGAGGACTTTAGCTGCTAGGCCACACCGCCGGGCCCTCTGACTTCTTCTTTTAAAAAGTAACATTCAGACGAGATCGGGCACGTTCAGGGTGGCAATGTCATAAAAAAAAAAACAAAAAAAACCCCAAAAATGTAATATGGTAATGGGGTGGGGCGGTCCACCGAGGGTGGAGGGTACAGGGAGGGGTTGGGCAAAAAATAAAAAGTGAATAAATTTAAAAACATCAATAAATCTTTAAAAAATATAAATAAATAAAAAGTAACATTTCTGGCAGATAGCCAATGCAGAATAATGTAGCTGCTCTTTGCCAAGCGTGGAAGTCACCTGGATGAATTCCTACATCACTTTCATCCAGCATCAGCCCCAGCTATTATATGCTTTTGGGGGATGAACAGGTGGATTGAAGCTCTATATTTTTCTCTGATTCATAAGTGAATATGTGCATTTATATATACATACATGTATGGATGCATGTAGTTTTAGAAAAATACTTCACAAAGAAAATTGTAAATTTGCTAATAAGGGAAGATTGACTGAATTATTGAAGCACATGAATCAAAAGATCACATCACACTTTATTAATATCCACAATTACTGTCTGTCAATTCAAACAAATTATAAAATGCAAAGGTAATAGCAGTTGTGTTTTGTTGTTTATTTATTTTCAAATTTTATTTTTGATGATGTTGACATATTTGAATAGGATGGACACCCATGTGGATCACTGATTAGGGTAGGAAGTGTTTAGAAATGGGGGAAAGTGAATGACACAATTGTTTTCACTTTTTTCCTCCCTGTTCTGGAGGAAAGGAGAGAAGGGGAGAAGGCTGTTCCCAGCAGCCTAATCACATTTGTATCCAGGGGTGTGGTATCCAGCTGATAGCATCCTAGGGTCACTGATTTGCGCATATTCCGAGGGTACTGCTTAAATGGTTTTGGTAGTTCTGAGTTGTTCTTGATTTCATTGTACCAAGGTTAAGGAATCCTTCCAAGTTCCACTGACTTACATAGTGTCGTCCAATTTGTTTTGCTCTCCATGGTATTGGATGTTCTCTGCAGTCTTCAATGTTCTGTCATGTCTCCCTTGTGCATCTTTTTGCATGCTGTGCACAGCCCAGGTTTCAACAACCAAGGAGGCCCAGTTCTGACTTGCACTTCATGATCAGACTACAAATGCAATGATGTTCTTCATGATTGTAATTTTGATTTCAGTTTTCCAGTTGTAGTGTCCTCACTTCTTCTCCTGAGGTGGTCAGAGACCAGACTCCTGTGTGCTTCAGCCAGTGCAAGGTCTGATTCAGTCTATTACCCACATCAGCCTACACACATACTGGTGGTTGCAGTCACCCAGTCAGTTCTTTTCCTAGTCCCATCTATTATACAAACCAATGGGTGTTGTGGCCAAGACCAACCTTGCCCACCACACATTAAACCCTGATGCACACCAGTAGAAACTGCAGACTAGTTGGATAGACCCCCAAACACTTCAACCAGGCCCATTCCCAATCTTGGTTTGTGTGCATGCCAATTTGTACAGTAGATTGCTCCATTTCATCCAGCTTCCTATTTGGCAGTTGTACATATTAATGGGTGTTGGAATCTTGCTCAGCACAACCAACTCCACCATCTAGGCCACACTCATGCCAGCTGGTGCTACTGACTGTACAAATAGGTTCAGCCTTAGCCCTCATTGGGAGAGCAGCTCATCAGAAGGGAGTTAGAGTTTCAGTACTAGGCCCATTACCAGCCCCAGATCTTGTACTTTCAAGGTAGTACTGTTGGCTAGCCTAGTGGGATTTGCCCTCATTCATGGCACTTGCCAGTGGATGCTGGGGAAATATCTGAGCAGCATGCACTTTCTCTGGCTTATGTGTATATCTGGCATATGGTCAGTTAGTCCAGCCCGGCTATCCACCTAATTCAGTTCTCATGCAGGTTAACGGGTATTGTACTCCAGCCAAACCTCGTCTGTTCCAAGTCCCAGCTCTCAGGCTCAGCATGAAAGTGGTCTCACAAGGCAGGTACTATTGCTCCCTTACCAGGCTAACCCATTGCTGGCATCTTACATGGCCCACATAACCTGAACATTCGCTAGTGGGTGTAGCATCCTGGCTCAGCTGTGCCTACCCTCATTTCCAGTTCATGCTAGCAGGTACTACAGCCTATCCCAGCACGAACTGCCCACAATTCTGGCTGTAATTTGAACTGTCTAAATTTTGGCACAACCCAACCTGCTTTACACCCTCTCATGATTTTTACATTTGCCAGGGTACTATGGGCTGATGCAGTCCGGGGAATCCCCAGACCTGGACTAGCCTGACCTGTCCCAAACCTTAGTACCCATGAGTGTTGATGATTTCCATGGTCATGCCTAGCTCAGGCAATCAACCTCCCCAGTTCTTGAGCAAACCAGCAGGTATTGCATTTCCATTGGGGTGAACTCACATAGTCCCTCAGCTTCTGCCCCTAGACCTGGTTCTGTCACTTGCTGGTTAATGTCAGCTTAATGTGACCCATCTGCTGCTCTGACATCCACTAATGGGTACAGTGGTATTGTGATGCCAGGTAGGTCTCTTAGTCCTAGCCTTTGTGTGTGCCACTGAGTGGTGGTCAATGCTAATTAGCCCATGTCAGGTCTTCCACATGGGTGGGTGCATTGGTCTGACCTAGAAAAATCCTTTGATTTCCTACATAACAATTACATTCTCAACCCCCTTGCTTACCTGCAAGGACAATGACTTTTCTGGAAGTCCCCAAGAAGTCACCACTCTGCTGCAAATTGTTCTTTCATGGATCCCCACTCCCACATATCCATACCCATTTCCTTGATCAGTGTACATCCCCCATGCAAGAGAATTCATGGGTTCTGCATTCTGGTGGCATGCTAACCTGCCTGCCCACCTGGGACCCCAGCACATGCATGAGTCCCTCAATCTAAGCTAGCCTGCCTGGGTCCCAAGCACATATGTGAGTGATCATGCCAGATCCACTCGCACACCATTTCAGCAGGCCAGTCTAGAGCTCTAACCCCCTGCCACCCTCTGAACTCAAGTATGTAGGAGAGTCCCCAGACCAGTTGCAAAGGCCCGGTTCCTAACATGGTTCTCAGCCCCGAAAACCAGCTGGATGGTGTGGCAGAAGTACCAATGTATGTTTTAGATAGTCTTAACTATCAAGGCAAATCTAGAAGTCTTATCTTTAAAATCCCATCCCAAAAAGAATATAAAATTAAATACGGAAATTTTAAAGTTAGTCTTTTAGCACATACATTATTTTTCTGACATCAAATAGGGGAAGATTTATTTCAATCAAATAAAGAATACATCTTAACAATAGGATGCTGGACTCGCTGCCATTGTGATACCTACAATGTCAAGATACATTTAAATAGCAGAATTATGGACTTTTGATCATGTTTGAAGGGCTATACTGTTGTAATATTATAGGGAAATCAGTGGGGGAGTGGCCATGTGGAAGCTGGTGAGGTAAAATCCATGAGCCTATGGAACTGTATTATAAAACTAAATTTAAAAAGATTACCTGCTTGATTCCATTATTGGAGTCATATGTTTTGATGTCCTGTGCTCAGAGAAAACTGCACCACTTTAGAGTGTACAGGTATAAATGAAGGATCACAGCAGCTCTACTCTGTGAGCCTGGCAGTGAAGATCTGGCATGTTTGCTTCCACAACAGTCTCCATTGTGGACAGCAACATTCATACTTGACTGGGAAGGGTCAGCCTTTCACAGCTCAGGTGGGTAACTGTTTCAGACTGAATCAGAGGATGCTTGAAAAATCCACCAGAATGGGTCCTCAAATCTCTCACAATTTTTGCATGTGACAGTATGCTTGTAAAGAATATATCTAAAATCAGAAGATTATTCATATCGGGACCAGAAATGCAGCAGTTCTAGCCATGTTAAACATTCACCTTTTAGCCATAATAAAGAGATGGCTGGTGGGTATAGCTGGTAATTTTTGTACCTCTCAATTTATGGAATAAACAGTATTGTGAGAGAAATTTGGGGAGGAGACAGAGGGAGAGGTGTGATAATGCCAGAGGCTACCTGTGAAATCTACAATATGTTACCTTGACCTTGGTTCATTTGCCTGCTGAAATGGAAGGTTCCATTTTTGTCCCCCAGATGAACCTATGCTGAAGTAGATTAAAGTAGAGTCTCCATTCTGCTACCAATGTAGATGCCCTGGGTCAGGGATGTCCCCTGGGGAAAAGATCACTTCTCTTGAGTAGGATTGCACAAAATGACAATTTCCTAAGTTATAGGTGCTGCATTTTTTCACTGAGATGTTGACACCATAGGAGAACTATCAGGGATGCCACCATGGGTCTCCTGGAGCAGTGGGAATAGGTTGAGAATTCAGCTGTGGCTTATAACAGTCCCAAGTCAAGTTTATTGTGCACTTTTGTATGTTAGCAATGACTGAGAGCAGATAACCTGCCCAGACAGGCCTGCCTGGAAGAAATGAGCCCATAGTGAGAAGAGTGGAACCCAGCTGCTCTCCTCTGCTGTCTCCCAGAAACCAGGAAAGTTTACTTGTTCCCTGGGGTGGTTACACTTCGAAAAAACACAGAGCCAGAGCTGTCCTGCTTCTACAGGTGAAATGACAGTAATTGTCCTGGAGGACGATGAACTGGTACCAGCTCTTCCTTATAACCAGATCTTGAGGAAACATCTCACAATAGAGTCACATCAGAGGTTTAGCTGGGTCAGTGTCTTTCTCTTTCATACACAGAAATCTCCAAAAGCAGGTGGGTTCTGGGATCAAACAGGGTATTTAGAAAATTCTTTACTTGTGATATGAATCTTACATTAAAAAAAAAAAACATTCCAAGAGTGAATAGGTTTGCCAAAGTATACTTGTAGTTCTATAGCAGCTTAAATTGGGATTGTATTCAGTATCCCTCAGTCTAAGACATTTCAATTAACTTTGATATAGTACCATACAATATGCCTGAACATGCATTCAAGCCCTGAAAGGAAGGTGAAGTTCAACTAACCTGGATGTAATGCACCTCATCAAGGAATATGGAGAACAGTGCACAGTTTTCATGTTTCATTTAACAGGTTTTTAGGGTTATCACCTCCTTATTGGTGTGATACACAGGTAAGAATGTGATTAACTCTTACAAGAATAGTTTTTCTGGTGTCTAACAGATTCTAATGGTTGTAACAGTGCACTTCTAGGGAGTATTTTTGAATGTTCCCAAATCCAGAGCTTATGATTACTACTTTGTCTTGGTGTAGCAGGTTTTGTCTCCTACCTCTTTGTGATATATGTGTTACTTATGTTTTATTTCTCAATGGTACTAGAAGCTCAACTTGTGAGATTATGCATATTCTCATCACTAACACTGTGTTTTATGTCTAGCTGCATTAAATTTCATTTCAAATGAACAAGTGACACAGTGCAGTAATTAAATGCTATCAGAGGCTTATCTTGTATGTTTTTCTAGAATTTTTCAAACTTATTTTAAAAAAAATATTTGAGGGAGCTAATCCTGGTAGAGAAGATGTTTGCTTGATTTCACCAATTAATTCAATTCCATCCATACACTGTCAACTTACACATATTTTTAATCAAAATTTCTCATTAAGTTTTACTGTTGTGAATGTCATACATCTTCAAGTGCCCTCGAGAAATATGGTAATACTTATGATGATGACAACACTTGGGGTTAACATACCAATAACATAACAGTACATTTTACTGAAGATATTCCTATTCTTAAACCTACAGAGAATACAAAAATCTGTGTACATTCATTCATAAAATAACAGTATAATTTAGCACTCACACTAAAGCACTATTTAAATAACTGATACTATGTTGAACAAAAGAAAAGATGGTTTACAGAATAATTTTTTTAGGGAGAAACCATTGAGATTAAGTTGCTACTTGAGAAATCACATCCCATGTCAGAGCATGAGTTTAAGTCCTGGCTACTGTATGCTACTGATTCAACTGCCTGCTGCTAATATCCTGGGAAAAGAGAAGCTGAGCTTCAAGTACTTTGTTCCTGATACACAAATGGGAGATACTCTCTTCTAATTTTGGCTGGGCCCAGCCACTACTTTTGTAGATATTTGGAGATTGTGTATCGGTGGATGATATTCCCTTTCATCTGTAGCTTTTTTTTTAGTTTTGCATAATTCATTTAAAAACCATACTTTGTGTTCAAACTAGTTCTCATGTTTTGCAGATGGCTTCTCACTCTCATTATACTTATTCTGCTTTATGCCTCTGTCTAAACCAAGCCCAGAGATTTCATCATTATCTTTTGGTTTCTGGCCCATTTAATCCTCAGCATGACCTAAGATTACATAAACACTTTGGAGTTTAAGGTGAAGCCACAATAAAGAGGTGTACATTGTCCATATTTTCTGTCTCCTGAGAGGGCTCATAGGCTTCACCCTCAACTCTAGACACTGTAGGCTGTCACCGTGTAGTGAGGGCTGAGCTGCACATTCAGATGTTTAGAACTGTTCATTTGGTGCAAAGAAAAACCAAACTCCCTTTGAGAATGGGATTAATGATATCTGTCAATGGCCAATTTTTATCTCTCACTATTTTCAAGTCAGTAGCACGTATTTCAGTACTCCTTACATGATGAGGTGTAACATTAAACTCAGGAAAATATAGGATACAAGATTAAATTTGAAATGCATATAAATAATATTTTGAGGCTCATATATATATGATATAGACAGTTATAATTTGTAAGATCATGGGAATTAAGATAGCTTTCAAATTATGTAAGTATTTCACTTTAACTCTCAATGATCATTCACAGTAACCTGGTCTTTTACCACTCAATTTGTATGTTATCAAGAGCCTCATTGGAAAAAGAGGACGTTTGATGATCTGTCGGATCAAATCTGTCTCAGGATATGTTTGACAGAGAGACATGGGTTATAGAGAATCAGCCCAATGCTGCTTTAGTGGAAAAATTACATGTTTAAATGCTTTCCTGGGTTCCATGTTATAATTATTTTGTTTTACTGCATTGCTCATGATGCAAGAAGTAGGCCAATGGTGCTACATACATATGTGAATAAAATATTTTACAGACAGTATTCAATGTTTAAACATATTATAAAATAAATTGCTTGTGATCCTTCTAGTGCGGAAATAACAAATCATGTGATCAGGTTGATCCCAGTGCTTCTCCTGGCTCCATGTTGCATTAAGGATGCACATACAAGTTTATGGAGCAATCAGTTTTCAATGCTAATACACAAGTATTTTTGCTTTAGTAGATTAATGCTTTGAATAATGTTCAACAGCCATTTAATCAACTTTGCAGTGAGTCCACTGTTAACTCATTGCATGTATGTGGTTTCTGAAGGATCCTGTATTCTATTTCTGAATGTGAGCCATTTTGCTTCATCTGTGTATGTATAGAGGGTGCTTCTAAAATTTCAGAGAAAAAAATTAAGATCGCTTTGTTACAGAATTATTTTGAATCCACAAATAGGATTTCAAAGATTAATGACAAAATTTTAGGCATTATAGAAAAAGTAGTGAAGAATTTTTACTACCAAGAATTTCTGTTAAGCATTCAGATTTTATAAAATTAAGTGGGTAAAACAAAAATAATGATTTTTGATGGGTTTCATGATAATATGAGCATCCCTGATAACATGAGGTCTCTTTTCAGATATATGAAATATTTTCAAGTATGCTGGGTGAACAGTCTCCACTATGTTATCTCTGAAAACTGTATATTTTTTTCAAGCTAGCATTGGAATCTTAGCCAATGCCATTCTCCTCATCTTTCACTTCCTCACAATCTACCAAGTCTATAGGCCAAGACCCACTGATATAATCACCTGCCACCTGGCTTCTGTCCACATAGTGATGCTTCTTACTGCACTGGGTCTTTTATCTGAAAACGTGTTTAAATCACTGAATTTTGAAAATGAATTAAAATGTAAGCTTTTGACCTATGTAAGTCGGGTGATGAGGGGTCTATCCATCTCCACCACCTGTCTCCTGAGCATCGTTCAGGTCATCACCGTCTGTCCCAGCTCCTTTTGCTTGTCAAGATTTAAACATAAACTCACAAATTATACTATCATTGCTTTAATCTGTATTTGGTCCGTCAATTTGTCTTCCAACAGTAGCATGATAAGCTACACTGTGACTCATTCCAATAAGAGCAATCTACTCAATGTCAGTAAGTACTGCTCCCTTTCCTCAATGAACTCCATCATTAGGAAAATATTTTTCATGCTTGTATTATCCCAGCGTGTTTTATTTGTAGGACTCATGCTGTTGTCCAGCATGTACCTGGTGACTTTCTTATGTAGCCATCAGAGGAAGTCTGAGTACCTTCACAGCATGAGCATTTCCTCAAGAATCTCCCCAGCAAAAAGAGCCACCTGTACTGTCCTTGTGCTGGTGAGCTTCTTTGTGATTATGTACTGTGTGAATATGACCATCTCATCCTTCTCAATTATGCTGTGGAAATATGAACCAGTAGTCTTGGATATTCAGATTCTTCTGGGGAACGTCTATTCCGCTTTCAGTCCTTTGTTACATTTTAGTTCTGATAAACGAATACTTGGTCTTCTGAAAAAAATTATTGATATGACAATGATTGTAACAGTTAATGTAGCAAGTCTGAAAATGTAGTCTGTTTTCCATGATATTTTTAAATCCATAGTTTCTTAGGTAATATCAATGTTCAGAATTTTGCTTATTTTAACTTGTGTTTAATTATTTTCACTCTGACATTACGAACGTCTATATGCCTCTCCTAGTTCAAAGATTCCATGGCATTGAAGATTCTGCCTTTTGTACTTTTCTTACTTTGAGTAGGAAGCATTTTCTGAGTTTGCTCTTATGAAGCTCATTTTGACATCAAATTCTTATTTATTACTTCAGAAAGTAATCTAAACTTACTTCTGATTTGAAGCCTACTTACGTATTATCCAGTTTATCTGTGGTGGTTAATATTTGATTTTGTTTTGACACTGCATAATATGTGGGATGTTTACTCTTGTTTTTGTAGATTGTTTTCCTTTTCTCAGTGAACCTCTTCTTGCTCTTTCAGGTTACACAATATAGATAACATTTAAGTGACTTTTTAAAGTCACTGATTGACACAGTGTACTTCTCAACCCGCAGATTTGTGTCTAGTTGTCAATTTTGGAAGCTTACCCAATAAAAGTTTGTGCAATACTTTCTTTCATTTCTTTTGTACAGTTCAAAGAAATGCTGGATTATTTAATTTCTACCATTTGATTTTTTCTATATGCAGGCTTATAATTTCAAGCACATTTTAAATTGGATTGATTTGAATGTATTTAACCTAAGTGTTCTTAAAGTTACTGTTCATCAGCCTTTTTAAAAACATGGTTTTATTTATATGAAGTGAGCAAACTGAGTTTGTTAGCAAGTTGTTTTGTTCAGCTCATTCTATTAGCACATGTTTTGTATTGAGTAATTTCATTATCCTTTATTTACTTCCTTTTTTCTAAGCATACATTTTTATGCATATAATTTAATGCCATTTTGTTTTGATTCCTCCATATAACTTTTAGTTACTTACATATTTTAAATGTAATTCCCAAGTGAGAAGCTTTTGTGATGTGAATTTTGCTTTGGCAGTTTATATTGTGTGTAAAAATACATATTGATTCTCATATGTGGCTAAGTCAGCTTGTCATGTTTGCCTTTTTTTAAATTCCTTTCGCCTGCTACAATTTGAACAATTCAAATAGATTTGTCATATATCTTATGCATTTTTAGATGAATGGAAAACTTGTTTTTTAGTTTGGTCCCTTCCTTAGATGATTTATTTATTTCACCTTTTGTTTAGAAATTCTCAAATTTCCTTTTCAAGATTTTAATGCATTTTGTGAGTCTAATGAATTTTGAGCATAACCTTGTGCACCTGAAGTTATTACACCATATAGCATTTTCCCCAAAAAAGCACAATTCCAAAAAGTATTTAAAATATCTTCAGGTAATTTTTGTAATAGCCAAATGTATATCCTGACAAATCCATTTTTAAAATTTGAAAAATACCGCTCTTCACCAATTTAGAACAGAGATTGAAAGTTTGTAGAATGTGATACTTTTAATAATACACAATTTGAGAGATGACACATTGGCCAATCAAGCTGAGACTGCACAAAGCTTTGGAACAGGAATCTGGATGAATGTAGAGTTGGAATAGGATAAACACTACTTGAGCTGACTGAAGCTGCCTTGTGTCAATGGAGGGAGGCAAGTGCCATGAAGATGAGGAATAACTGCTGAAAATGTTCAGGATTAGAGCTGGCATTCTAGGAAGGTGACCACATGTGAGCAATGGGAAGACATCCCATGCCACAGACAAAAGGCTCATGCATTTCAAACAAGTACAGGGAGACTCCCAGCATGAGCCTTTTGAAAGAGACAGTGGTAGGAAAAAATTATTTAAAAAATTATAGGACAAAACACTGGTAAAGGAAGGCAAACATGAAAAAACATCCATGGGCACCTGACCAAAAGCTGCCATGACTGTGGAGGGCACACCACTGAAGAATTAGGTAATGGGAAGGGAACATCTGGGGAGTGAACCACCTGAGAGAGGGACACATCGAGCAAAAACTGAACATACATACAGCCAAAAGGTCTATACCCTAAACACTCTGATGTATACCAAGACAACCCAATAGGAAGACACAGAATCCTTGGGTTAGAGGGGGGATTCTGGACCAGATGCCAAATAACACAGGAGAGTGTGGATCCCTGTCAGCTGTCAATGTGCCTGCCTGATCTGCTACTCTCCCAGATCAAAATGCCATATCTACTACTTGAAGAGGGTGGTTCAATGAATAACCCATCCCAAGTATTGCAGAGCTGTTATTCCTGTGCCTCAGCAGCCTCTCTTACTCCAGGAACCTGAGAAAAACAGCAAAACAGCACAGACTGAATGCCCATAGGGACACACACATTACCAAGAGGAACAAGAATGCCCACAGATCTGAAAGGCCAAGAGGAAAACCAGAAGCAACATATGGGGAAACTAGTGCTTTCCACAAAAATTAACAAACAATCATATCAGTCTTAGAGCTGCAGATGAGGATATGAAGATCTTCCAGACAGGGAATATAAAAAAAATCATAAAACTCTTCAGAGACAATGAGAAATGATATCAAGAATTGAAGAGATTTAAAGAATATATCAGCACAGAGATATAATCTAAAAATTAGGTCCAAACTGAAATACCTGAACTAAAGAACACACAGTAGAAAGACTCAGCAACAGAATGAATGCTACAGTAGAAAGAATATTAGAATTGGGAGATAACCAATTTGAGAACAGATGATTAATTAAACCTATAGAAGATAATCTGAATAAAGCCAAGATCCAAGAAATTAGAAATTCCATCAAAACATGTATATCAGAATTATAGGAATTCCTGAAGGTGTGGAAAGAGGCACATATGCAGGTGGTCTCCAATAAAATTATAAAAGAGGACTTTCAAAACATTGCAATCATAAGAAGCCAAATACAGGAAGGGCATAGAATCACAGAGTTGATCCATATAGACACACAGGCACATAGTTTTCATGTTCTCCTCTGCCAAACATAATGAAAAAAATACTGAACCAAGCATGAAAAAAGCATCAGATAACATGTAGGTGAAAACCAATTACAATAATTGTCAAGTTCTCAGATCCTTCAAGCAAGAAGAGAATGGAGTAACATTTCGCAGATCTTAAAAGAGAAAAACTGTCAAACCAGGATAATATATCCCACAAAGTTCTTGTTTCTATTTCCACAAAAACAGAAATTAGGAGAACACACCAACACTAAGCCTGTCATAGGAATGCTGCTCAGGAATGTGTTGGCGTCAGAAAGAAAGGAAGTTAATCATAACCAATGATGGCAAAAGGAGAAGATCTTCCCATGAAAGATTGCAAAAAGTTCAACAGAGACCTGAGCATTAATACTCATACACACACACACACACACACACACACACACACACACACGGCAGTTCTAAATCACAACCTATCAGTATCAACCCTGAACACAACTTGAAGTTATCAGTCCAAAGACATAGACTAATAGGCTGGATCAAAGAACCGGACCAATGTATCTGTTGCCTACAAGGGACACATGTAAACAGCAAAGATACAATGAAGCGGAAATGTGAAAAGATGGAAAAGAACATTTCATGCCAATGAAGAGAAAAAAGAACTGCTGCAGTTATTTTATAATCACATGGTATAGACATCACCATGAAAAACATTAAAAGAAATATAGACACCTCATAATGATAAAAAGAGACATCCACCAAGAAAAAATGACAATATTAAATGTATATAATCTAAAAACAAAAGCACCTAGTTATATGAATCGATTATTGATGGACCTAAGGGGAGATATAGATGATAATATAATAATAGTGGAGGAACTTAGCATCACGTTAACATCAACGGACAGATCAAAGCAATGAAACAATAGATTTCACACAGACAATAGAACAAATGGATTTAACAGATATTTGCAGGAGCTTTCATCCCATAGACACCAAATATATATATATATATGTATATATATATATATATATATATATATATATATATATACATATATATATATATATAAATGTAGCATATATATGTAACATCTACACATGGAACTTTCTCCAGGATCAACGACATGATAGGTCATAAAACAAGCCTCACCAACTTTAAACATTTAAAACCATACCATGCATTTTATCAGGCCAACACAGACTGAAACTAGAAATGAATAAAACGGAGGAGCCCAGGAAGTTAGTAAACTCTAGTAAGATGCGCAACATACTACTGAATGAAAAATGGGTTGGAGAAGAAATTATAGAAGAAATTAACAAATTTCTTGAAACCAACAAAAACTCAGGCACAACATACCAAAAACCTGTGGGATAATACCGAGGTAGTGTTGAGAAGCAAATTCATTGTACAATAAATGTCCCTTGGGACCAGGGAGGAGAGCTTTCTCTGGTCTGAGCCTGGCTCCACCTCTGGACACCCGCCCTCCCTCGCAATGACCATCGGGATCGCTTCGAAAACCCCTCACAGCAAACAAACATTCATACAAACTAAAAAAACCTAAAATAAATAGACAACAGAAAGTAGAGCTTGAAATCTGACAGGAAAGAGCTGGCGTGGATTGGCTCATGCCTCGCTGGGTGGGTCACAAAGATTAGTTACTCCTCACCATGGTGTTGAGGATTTTCCTGCACACCACCCCCCAAAAAATGTTCTGCACCTTAAATGTCGACAAATGTCTTGTTAGAGTTACAAACCAGTCTAGATTATCCTAAAATCTGCCAAGATCAGCAAAATTATACTTCAACGCAGCAAATGGCTAAATACTAAAATGAAATAGACACGAGACAGCTGAATGGTACCTTATAGCCATTTTAAGGTATATAGCAGCCGGTCCAGTCCTGTATATAAACTAAAATTGAGATGTCAACGAGCTAATCATAGGTTGTGGCTAGAACTTGCTTTTTTTTTTTTTTTTTTTTTTTTTAACATACTGGTTACCCAAAACCATGTCAATTCCATAATATTGCAAATTGCTGTTGATGTTATATTGGGACTCTTAATTGACTGGGATGATATTCTACCAGCTTTAACTTCGGACCAGACATGGTCTCCCCAAGAAACTGTTCAACCCATCTGGACAATAAGTAGCTGGACTCTATGCTTTGTATACGATTGCAAGGAAAGAAACTTGATTGAATTTGAACTGTAATACTGCATCAAGGTGGAGGAATCCACCGGGGGGAGGGGCATGGGGAGGGGTGGGGGGATTCCCAAAGCCTATGAAACTGTCACATAATGCAAAATAATTAATAATAAAAAAGATCATAAAAAAGCAAATTTATTGCAACAAGTGCTTGCGTTAGGACAAAAAGATAGACACCAGGTAAACAAGCTACATAAACACCTGAAGGATCTATAAAAGCAACAGCAAAATAGTTCCAACAACAGAATGAAATAATCAAAACAAGAGAAGAAATAGACCAAATAGAGATGAAAGAACAAGACATAACATCAGTGAATCAGAGTTCTTTGAAAAAATTATCAGAATAGATAACCCTCTAGCCCAACTGACAATAAAGCAGATGACAAAAATTAATAATATCAAAAATGAAAAAAAATGGAATATGACAACTGATGCCTAAGCCATACAGAATGTAACAAAAAATT
Source organism: Ochotona princeps (assembly GCF_030435755.1). Classification (NCBI taxonomy): domain Eukaryota; kingdom Metazoa; phylum Chordata; class Mammalia; order Lagomorpha; family Ochotonidae; genus Ochotona; species Ochotona princeps. The sequence goes on from NC_080833.1 coordinate 131,586,416, forward strand.
ACTACAAGCAACTATATGCCAACAAATTAGAAGACTTCCAAGAAGTGGACAGAATGATATTGAAAAATGTCAGTGCTATAATACTCAACAAAATACTAGCCAACAGAATACAGAATTCACCAAGACCAGGTGGGGTTTATTCATGGAATGCAGGGATGGTTCAACACACAAAAATCTAAACATACTCCTCTCCCTAGTCCCAAAGGAAGTTTACTGTTCTTCTGTATCTGCAGACCGCTCAGTGCTCCTGGTTGTCGTTCCGATGACTTTGGCTCCTGCAAGGCAGGATTTGGGCTTCTTCCATCCCATGTGGGAGATCCAAATGGGGATGGGTGATTGGTAGTTGGGATGTAGTCCTCAATGCTCATACTGAAAGTCCTTGGTGAGGATCTGGGAGTCTTCAGGGTTGGGATACAAGCCTCCTCCTGTCTGCCTGCTCCACTCTGGGGTCCCCCCCCCGCTCTATGCATATGACCTCCTGTTAAGAGGTTGTTAGGATGTCTCCTGATTCCCCACATATGCTTTTGTAATTTTGCTATTGTCTAATGCTGATTTGAGTCTGTTGTCTATGAGTTGCCAGTTATGATCCTAATAGGTTATACTTCCCATCTTCCTCACACCTTCTAGGGTGATGTAAGATTTCTCTGCTCTCCTTCCCCATTTCCAAGTAGCATAGGGCCTTACAAGTATATCAGGTTTTACAATTCTTTGATGTAGATCATAAGCAATCTGACTCATATCGATTGTTGGTTCATTGGTTACTTCACAATATCTTGTTGCATGAGATACAGGCTGCTTGGGGTTGAAATAATATTACTGTTTTTCAGATTGACATCATTTCATAACAGCCACATCAATAACAACAAGAACAACAACATCAGCAACAAATTATTACACCCTAAAAAAATAACGTGCCACTGAGAAACCAACACATGCGCGACAAAAAGGAAACACAGAAGTCTCTTGGGAAAAATGATGACATCGTATACTTCATGAGCATGCAATGAATTCTACTGGAGAGAAGAGATTATTTGGAAGCATCAAGAAACTGAAGAACAAAAAGCATATGATAATTTTAATAGATGTAGAGAAAATATTTAATAAAACCCCAAACCCTTTCATGCTAAAAACCCTAAGTAAGGCAGGCATGGAAGGAACAATCCACAACAAAATCAGTGCAAATTATGAAAAACCCAGTACGAACATCGTACTAAATGGGGAAAGACAACTTTGCCACTGCTATTTAACATAGTGCTTCAAGTACTCACAAGAGCTATTAAACAAGAAAAACAAATTTAAAAATTCAAATTGGAAAAGAGGAAATCAGGCTATCTTTGTTTTCAGATTGCATGATTCTGTAGAGAAAAGTGAAAAGACTCAGTGAAGAAATTGCTAGAACTTATACAAGAAGTTAGTTAAGTGGCAGGATACAAAATAAATGAACATAAATCAATCTCCCCAGTGTATGCAAACAATTCCAAAGCCAAAAAAGAACTAACCAGCACGATACTCTTTATAATAACAGAGAAAATGAAATAGCTGGGAATAAACCTAACTAAAGATGCGATACTAGTACCGGTACAAGTACTGGTACAGAAGCAGAGAGGAAGACCAACATGGCAGAACAAAAACCCAAAAATGGAGCCAACCCATGCACAGCCATCTGATCTTTAACAAGAGACAGAAAATGACCCAGGGAAGAATGAAAGTCTTTTTAACAAATGCTGTTGGGGCAATTGGATAGCAGTCTGCAGAAATAAGAAACAGGATCCCTGTCTTTCACCATACACATAGATCAAATTGAAATGGATAAAGTATCTCAGCCTGCACCCCAACTCCATCAAACCTTTAGAAGAAAATATAGAAAATACTATATAAGATATAGGTGTAGGCAAACTCTTCCTAGAAAAATCATCAAAAGCAAAGGAAGTCAAGATGAAAATAAGCAAGTGGGACTACATAAAACTAAGAAGCTTCTGCCCAGCAAAGGAAACAATCAGCAAACTAAAGAATTCTATAGAATGTAAGAAAAATCTTTGCACACTACACAAAGGACAGGATATACAAAAATCTCTTAAAAACGTAATAAAGAGACAAACAGTTAATAAATAGGTGAAGAAAATGAGCAGACACTTTTCAAAAGAATAAATCCAAATGACTAAGACATGAAAAAAATGCTCAAACTCCCTAGCAATAAAGGAAATTTAAATAAAACAAGAACTGAGTTTTCACTTAACTCCAGTGAGAATGGCCAACATACAGGAAACTAACAACAGCGGTTGGTGAGAATGTGGGGAGAAATGTATTCTCCACTTATGGTGGGTCTGCGGACTTGTACAGTCACTCTGGTTGTCGGTATGGAGAATATTTAGGTAACTGAAAATTTACCTACTATATGACTTAGCAATCCCACTCTTGGGAGTATATCAAAAAGATCTAATACATGAGAAAGCAACTTGCTCTCCCCCGTATTTATTGTACTACAATCAACAATTGCAAAAACATGAAAACAAACTAGGTATTTTGTTAAAAGAGTGCTGGATAGAAGAACTGTGATAATATCTACTCTATGGAATAGTATTCAGCTATTAAAAAGAATTATATTCTATTGTTTCCAGCCAAACGGGTCCAGCTGGGGATCATTAAGCTAAAGGAAATGAGACAAGCCAAAAAATACTGACATCATATATTCTCTCTAATACAAGACACCTTCTATGGGAAATATAAAACAACACAAGGAGAATAAGGACACACATGTAACCACACAAAGGACATAATGGTGACCAGGCTTCCAGGAATCTGGGAAAATCAACAGAATGCATCTGTACTGAGGAATGAAGGTGGACTCCCAATGAAACTTTTAAATGCACCTAGTTGCAAAAAAGTATAGTCCTTACTATCGTACATGCAAACAGTGTTACAATCCATGTAAAAAGCAAAAGGGTGGAGGATTATCTTTCATTTCTAACTTAAAGTGGTTGTACCCTCATGATATTCATTGCTAATACACCTGAGGGGTTGTTTTTACATATTCTTAGGAAATGGATTTCTATTGCTTTAATTTTCAGACTTTTGGTGTAAAATTCAATTAGTTTGCCTGTGACTTATCTTTTTGCATTGCCTAGTCTTTTGTATCTCTTTTTGTAATGTCTTATGACTCATTAATTAATCATCTATAAGAGAATTTTTACATTTCTTGTAGGCACCTGAGGTTGTAAATGTCCTTTCAACACAGCTTTTTAAAAAATATATATATTTATCGTTGTAATGAAAATGAACACAAAACAGCTGAATGATAATCTATAGCTATTTTAAGATGTATAGAACCCGTTGTATATAAACTAAAATTAAAATGTCAATGAGGTGGTCACAGGATGTGGTTAAGAACTCGCATTTACTTTTAACACACTGGTTGCTCAATACTATGTCAATTAATTCCATAACGCTGTAAATTGTTGCTGATGATATGTTGGAGCTTTTAATTGATCGGGACGACACTCTGTTGGCTCTACCTTCAGACCAGAGAGGGTATACCTAAGAAGCCGTTGAACTTGACTGGGCAATAAGATGCTGGACTCCATGTTTGGTATATGCTTGCAATGAGGGAATCTCAACTGAACTTGAACTGTGGTTATGCAGCAAGGTGGAGGAATCCACCATGGTGGGAGGGTTTGGGGAGGGGTGGGGAGAATCCCAGTACCTAAAAACTGTGTCACATAATGCAATGTAATTAATAAATTAATAATATATATATATATATATATATATATATTTACTGCAAAGTCACATACACAGGGATGAGGAGAGAGAGAGAGGAAGATCTTCTATCCGTTAGCTCACTCCTCAAGCGGCTGGAATTTTCGGTGCTGCGCTGATCCAAAGCCATGAGCCATAAACCTCCTCCAGGTCTCCCATGTGGGTGCAGGGTCCCAAGGCTTTGGACCATCCTTTACTGCTTTCCCAGGCCACAAGCAAGGAGCTGGATGGGAAGCAGGGCTGCTGGGATATGAACCGGCATGCATATGGAAGCCTGCTGTGCCCAACCGTAAGACCATAGCTTCTAGGGCTCCAAGCTGGGCCCTCAACACAGCTTTTGCTGCATCTCATAAGTAATGATGTTATACTTTTATTGTCATTTTTTCAGCACCACATGTGTCATGTAGTAGCATCTATTTCTACAAATCTTTTTATTATTATTATTACATTCATTTTATAACATCGCTTCACAGGCTCTGATGTTCCCCCATCCCCTCCCCGTATCCTCCCCCAGTGGTGGATTGCTCTACCTTATTGCAATATTACAGTTCAAATTCAGTCTTGTTTCTTTCATTGCAAGCATGTACCATGCATAGAGTCCAGCATCTTATTGTCCAGCTCAATTCAACTGTTTCTTGGGGAGACCAACTCTGGTCTAAAGGCATAGCTGGCAGAATATCGTTCTGACCAATTAAAAGCCACAACATAACATCAAAAACAGTTTCCAACATTATGCGGTTAATTGACATTGTGTTGAGTGACTAATATGTTAGAAAATGCAGGTTCATAACCACATCCTGTGACTACTTCATTAACATTTCAATTTTAGTTTGTATATAACCAGCTTCTATCCACCTTAAAATGACTATAGGATACTATTCAGCTGTCTCGTGTCTATTTTCATTTTAGTATTTAGCAGTTTATCGTGTTGATGCATAATTTTTACTGAACTTGGCAGATTTTTGGATAGTCCAAACTGGCTTATAACGCTAAAAAGGCCTATGTCAACAGTTGAGGTGCAGAACAGTTTTAGAAGGGGTGTGCACAGAAATCCTCCATACCCTAGTTAGGAGTAATTTATGTTCTTGTCCTACCTAGTAAGGTATGTGTGAGTCCCCACTGACCGTTTCCTGTCTAGTTCTAAGCTTTTCTTCTTGTTCTCTGTCTATTCTAATTGTTTTGTTTGTTTTGTTTTGTTTTAGGGGGTGAGCTCCGGGGCGAATCTGATGGTCATTGCAAGAGAGGGTGGAGATCCAAAGCTGGAACTAAGATAGGACCAGAGAAAGCTCCTCTCCATAGTTCTAATGGAAGTTTATTGTTCTTCTGTTTCTGTAGACTGCTCATGCTCCTGGCTGTTGTTCTGGTGACATTGAGCGCTGCACGGAGGGATTTGGACTTCTTCTATCCCATGCGGGAGATTCAAATAGGAGTGGATGACCTCTGAGTACTCGGCCTCTGAAGGCACTCCAATTACCCCTGTTCTCCTTGGCTGTTGGGATATAGTACTTGGTGCCCATACTGATAGTCCTTGGTGAGGATCCAGGAGTCTCCAGGGTTTGGATACAAGCCTCCTCTTGCCCACATGCTCCACTCTGGGATCCCCCCTGCTCTGTGCATATGACCTCCTTGCTAAGAGGTTATCAGGATCACTCTTGATACCTCCTATATCTTTATGGTTTTACTATTGTCTAATGCTGATTCAAGTTTGTTTTTATTTATTTTCTTTTTATCACTTTGACAACATTTTGTTAATTCTGTTGCATGCTGTTTAACCTCATTTTGATAAACATTTTCTGTTTTAATTCCTGTTGTTGCCTGTGTTTTCTGGTTCTGTACTTAAGCTGATGTATAATAGAAGTGTAGTGGAGACTGTTATGTTTAAATGTGGAGAAAAAGTGGAGTTAATTCTCTGTATCCAGACCAAAGATTTACTCCCAAACAATTGAAAGTATTTTGAAATGCGGGGGTGGGGGGGAGGCTGGGGAAGGAAATCTAAGACTACACAGAATTGCATGATAAATTTCAAGGATTAAATATATGTATATATAAAAAATATTCTGACAGTAGAATACTGACCTCTCAGACATTGCCCATTCCTGCAGTGTCAGGAAACACTTCAATAGCAGAATGATAGATTTATGAGTGTTTATGAAGAACCACCCATTGTAATACCAGAGGGAAGAAATAGTGGGGAGGGGACATGCAGAAGGGGACAGGAAATCCCAGAATCTATGAAACTGGATCATAGAATAATGATAATAAAAAAATCAGAATGCAGTCAGAAAAAAAAAAGACTCTATTGACAACACCTGCTGTCTTGGATGTGGGAAGAAATGCACCCTACTGCCACTATTGGTGAGAGAATAAGTTAGTACACACACTATGGAAATCAGTACAGGGAGTGCTAAGAGAATCAAAAATCAGTCTACTTCCTACACAAGAAACCAACATGCACGCCTATGTTCATAGCAGCACAATCTACAATCACAAAAACCTGGAAGCAGCCAAAATGCCCATCAATAGAAGACTGGGTAAGAAAGCTATGGTTCATCTACTCTATGGAATACTACTCAGCTATTAAAAAAATGAAATGCAGTTCTTTGTGGACAAATGGGCCCGACTGGAATCCATCATGCTAAGAAAAATGAACCAATCCCAAAAGGTTAAATACCACATGTTTGCCTTAATCTGAGATGAAAAGATGACAACTTGGAAGATAGTACCTGTATATTGTAATATTAGTGCAATCTCTAACAACCTGTATCCAATGCAATAAGATAATGCGATATAATCTATAAACCAACAATTAATGTCAGAATACTTAAGATCTACATCAAAAAACTGTAAAAACTTACTATACCCTCAATACACTATGTTAATCCATAATGGGGAGGGAGTGCAGGGAAGTCTTTCAGGACCATAAAAAGAGTGAGAGAAAAAAAAGTACAATATAGCCTATCAAGATCAAATCTGGTAATTCATAGACAACAGACTCAAAGCGGCACTAAACAACAATAAAACTACTATACCAATGCAAGAGGGGGAATCGGGTGCGATCCTGACAACCTCTTAACAGGAGGTCATGTGCATGGAGCACGGTGGCACTCCAGAGTGGAGCAGGTGGTAAGGAGGAAGCTTGGATCCCAACCATGAAGACTCCCAGACCTTCACCACAAACTATTAATACAAGCAACAAGGACTATATCCCAACTGCCTAGGAGACCACAGGGAATTGGATGCCCTTGGAGGCTGAGTACTCTGAGGTCACCCACCCCCAACCGGAGCTTCCGCAGGGGATGGAAGAAGTCCAAACACTACCGTGCAGAAACCAACGTCATCGGAAAGACAACCAGAGTGGTCCGCAGACACAGAAGAACAATAAACGTCCTTCAGGACCAGGGAGGAGAGCTTTCTCTGGTCCCAGCCTGGCTCCACCTCTGGACACCCGCCCTCCCTCGCAATGACCATCGGGATCAGTTCGAAAACCCCTCATAGCAAACAAACAATCATACAAACTAAAAAAACCTAAAATAAATACACAAACAACAAAAAGTAGAACTTGGAATCTGACAGGAAAGAGCTGGCGTGGATTGGCTCATGCCTCGCTGGGTGGGACACAAAGATTAGTCACTCCTCACCATGGTGTTGAGGATTTTCCTGCATACTCCCCAAAAAACAAAAAAAAAAATGTTCTGCACCTTAATTGTCTACAAACGTTTTGTTAGAGTTACAAGCCAGTCTAGATTATTCTAAAATCTGCCAAGATCAGCAAAATTATACTCCAACAAAACAAATGGCTAGGGGCTTTGGAAGATGGCCGACTGCAGAGAGCTGGTGTAGGTTGGAGTAGGGAAAGAGGGGAACCGATCCAGCAGAGAAACAGGCTAGGAAACAGAAAATTGTAGGGAGAAGAGCGAGAAGGTCACTGGAGCTCACTAAAGCAAGAAGATCTACACGGCATGAAGGAACAGCCGCAAAAAGTGGGAAAGAAAATACAGCACACTGCGGGGAACTTGGTGAGTCACGATCCCAGGCAGGGGGAAGGCGGCAGGGATTCAACTGTCCCAAGGACAGAGGTGGCTAGAAGGATAGGCGCCCACACCGACAGGGGCACCAGTCCTCTGGAGGGCAGGAGCCCCGAGAGGAGGCTACTGGACTGATCATTGGGGGCATCATCCCCTGCAAAAGTGGAGGACAAGCAGGGGAGATTTACCAGAGGTGCCTCTCAGCTGCTCAACGTTTTTGGGAGAGTGCAAAGGGAACAGGAGCAGCGCTGTGGGACTGTGGCTCAGAGATCCCCATATTGGCTCTGAGCTGTGGATTGGCTCTGTCCAGTGGATCCTGTTGCTGGGCTGGAACTGAGCTCCAGAGGCTGGGCAACGCTCGGCAGGGACCTCATGTCCTGGGTGGAGGAGCAGACTAGTGGTGGCAGGTCTGCAAGCCCGTCACAGCTGTGTGCCTCTCGGGAATCCGCTTCCACCCTTGAGAGAATGCAGCTGAGGAAGTGGCTTCTCTGGGGCAGAGTCCCATGCTGGGCCCAGCTGGAAAGGCCTGACCTGAGGGGCTGGGCGGAATTGGCCTGACAGGTTCTCCCAGCAGGAGCCCGCTCAGAAAGACCTGCCTGCAGTGTCAGTAGAGCAGCGCCTCTGAGTAGGAATCCCGGAGAGCACAGTTCGGCACTGGGACCAGCAGAGATTTCTAGCCCAGCCCAGCTTGGCAGTGGGGCAACGCCTTTGAGAGAGAGTCACAGGGGAAGGGGACTGGCACTAGGGCTGGCCCACAAATCCTCCTGACCCAGCTTGGGGCGGTGATCTACAGACCCTGAAAGTAGCTGGTGACTCAGGCAGTACGCCCTGCTGGACTCAGCCAGAGACCCCAAACCAGAGCTGGCTCAGCTGAATTGACACTAAAATCCCAAAACAACAAGAAGTAAAAACACAATGAGGAGAAGTATCAGAATAAGCAATGACCCAGAGGAAAGATCAAGCACTCCCTCCCAATACAACCAAAAACTAATCCCAATATCTGAGATGCAAGATGAAGACATAGAGGAAATACCAAATAAGGAATTTAAGAAACTAGTGATGAAATTTGTCAGAGACAGTGAGAAGCGCTGGGAAGAGTCCAAGGTATTCGAAAACCATGTCACTGCAGAAATAAATCAAGTCCAAAAGGGAATCCTCGATATAGAGCACAAAATTGAAAGCCTAACCAACAGAATGAACACAGCAGAGGACAGACTATCAGAATTGGAAGACAATCAGAATGAAAGGCAGCAGCTCATCAAACAGCTGGAGACAAATCTAGAGAAAGCCAATAGGTCCATACAGAAAATGAAAGACAACCTCAAAAAATCAAGTATTAGAATAATGGGCCTTCCCAAACGAGTGGAAAAGGAGACAGGCTTGCAACGGGTGCTCAATGAGATAATACAGGAGAACTTCCAGAACACTGGAAATATAAATCCAGCACAAATCCAGGAAGGACAAAGGACCCCCAGTAGATATGATCCAAACAGATTGTCACCCAGACATGTGGTCCTCAAGCTACCCTCAAGTGAACATAAGGAAACTATTCTAAGACAAGTAAGAAAAAAGGATAAGATTACTTTCAGGGGAAGGAAAATCAGAATCACAGCCAACCTATCAGAAGAAACGCTCCAAGCAAGGAGAGAATGGGGTAAAACCTATCAAATCCTGAAACAAAACAACTGCCAACAAAGAATAATGTACCCAGCAAAGCTCTCATTTGTATTTGAGAATGAAATCAAATATTTCAACAGTAATGAGAAACTGGAAGAATACATCAACACAAAACCAGCTCTGGAAAATCTCCTCAGGAAGGTGCTAAACCCAGAAAGAAAAAATGAAAACCAAAATCAAAGATGGCAAATGGGAAGACCTCCCCACTGAAACTCATACAAGGAAAGTCAACCAATCAGAAACTCTAATAGTTGCAAATACACACTTGCACACTTACACACACTCATGGCAGCTCAAAATCAACTTCTCTCAATATTATCTCTAAACACAAATGGCCTAAACTCACCAATCAAAGGCATAGATTAATGGAATAAATCATCAAACAGCACCCAACTATCTGTTGCCTACAAGAGACACATCTAACCAGAAAAGCCTGTAAGAAATTTAAAGTGAAGGGATGGAATAAGACATTTCATGCCAATGGACGAGAAAAAAAGGCTGAAGTAGCTGTTCTAATCTCAGATGACCTAGACTTCAAGCTGACAGACATCAAAAAGGACAGAGAAGGACATTATATAATGATGAAGGGTCTGATCCATCAGGAAGTAATTACAATCGTGAACATATATGCACCTAATTCCAATGCACCTAGCTACGTGAAGCAATTACTCACGGACTTAAGGGGAGACATAGATACACGCTCAATAGTGGGTGATCTTAACACTCCACTAACAACTATAGACAGATCAACAAAACAAAAACTCAACAAAGAAACAACAGAGCTCATACAAACATTAGAACAACTGGACTTAGTAGACATCTATAGAACTTTTTATCCTAAGGCAACAGATTATACATTTTTTTCAGCAGTGCATGGCACCTTCTCCAGAATCGACCACATGATAGGACACAAAGCAAACCTAAATAACTTCAAAAAGATAGGAATCATACCATGTACCCTCTCAGACCACCACGGAATGAAACCGGAAATCAGCAATTCAAAATGCCCAAGGAAATACAGAAACTCTTGGAGGCTGAACAATATGCTATTGAATGAACAATGAGTCAGGGAAGACATTAAAGATGAGATCAAAAAATTTATGGAAACCAATGAAAACTCTGATACAACATTCCAAAACTTGTGGGACACTGCCAAAGCAGTGCTACGGGGTAAATTCATTGCAATTGGAGCTCATGTCAAGGCCCAAGAGAGGCGCCAAATACAGGAACTAACCACACACCTCCAGGAATTGGAAAAGCAGCAGCAGATGTGCCCCATACACAACAGGAAACAAGAAATCATCAAAACAAGGGAGGAAATCAAGCAGATAGAAATAAAAAAATGATACACAAAATGAATGAATCAAAAAGCTGGTTTTTTCAAAAGATAAACAAAATAGACACACCACTGGCCTGACTGACAAAGAAAAAACAAGAGAAAGCAAGAATTAACAGCAGCAAAGATGAAAAAGGCAACATAACAACAGACATTACAACCATTAAGAACATAATTAGAAATTACTACAAAGCACTGTACTCCATCAAATCAGAAGACCACCAAGAAATGGAAAAGTTCTTAGACTTATACCACCTGCCAAAACTTAGCCCAGAGGCAACAAACGACCTGAAGAAACCCATAACTGAAGCAGAGATTGAATCAGTGATTAAAGACCTCCCAACAAAGAAAAGCCCAGGCCCAGATGGCTTCACTGCAGAATTCTACAAAACATTCCGCACAGAACTGACACCAATCCTCTACAAACGCTTCAAAAAAATAGAAAAGGAAGCAACCCTTCCAAACTCATTCTATGAAGCCAACATTACCTTAATCCCAAAACCGGACAAAGATCCTACAGAGAAAGAAAACTACAGACCTATCTCTCTGATGAACATTGATGCTAAGATACTCGACAAAATCCTAGCCAATAGAATTCAAAAAATCATCTGATAGATCATCCATCCAGATCAAGTAGGATTCATCCCTGAAATGCAGGGGTGGTTCAACATAAGGAAATCCATCAATGTGATACACCACATCCAAAAACTGAAAAACAAGAATCACATGATAGTATCAATAGACACAGAAAAAGCTTTCGACAAAATCCAACACCACTTCCTGCTAAAGACCCTAACCAAGGTAGGCATAGATGGAAAAATCCACAGCATAATCAAAGCAATATATGAAAAACCCAACGCCAGCATCATACTGAATGGAGAAAAACTGGAACCCTTCCCACTGAAATCTGGAACAAGACAGGGATGTCTGCTTTCTCCACTGCTATTCAACATAGTCGTAGAGGTACTCGCTGAGGCCATAAAACAAGAAAACGAAATCAAAGGAATCCAAATGGGAAATGAAGAAGTCAAGCTTTCACTATATGCAGATGACATGATTCTTTATGTAGAAGAGCCAAAAGACTCAACACAGAGACTACTAGAACTTATACGAGAGTTCGGTGGAGTGGCAGGGTACAAAATTAATGAACAAAAATCAACAGCCATAGTGTATGCTAACAGCCCCAAGTTGGAGAAAGATCTAACCAGCAAGATACCATTCAAAATAACAGAGGAAAACATGAAGTATCTGGGAATAAACCTAACCAAAATGTAGGAGACCTATTTGAGGAAAAGTACAAACTGCTTAAAAAAGAAATTGAACAAGATCTAGAAAGATGGAGTAACATCCCATGCTCCTGGATAGGTAAAATCAATATCATTAAAATGTCTATACTGCCAAAAGCAATATATACATTCAACGCAATCCCAATCAAATTCCCCAAAATATTCTTCATGGACCTGGAAACAATGATCCAAAAGTTCATCTGAAAACACAAAAAAGCACGAATAGCTAGAACCATCCTGAAGAACAGGCACTTAACAGGGGGAATCACAGTCCCGGACCTCTGGACATAGTATAGGGCAGTGGTTATCAAAACAGCCTGGTACTGGCACAAAGATAGAGAGGAAGATCAATGGAGCAGAATAGAAACACCAGAAGGGAACCCACACAGATACAGTCAAATAATCTTTGATAAAAGAACAAATGATAATCCAGGCAAATGGGAAGGTCTCTTCAATAAATGCTGTTGGGACAACTGGTTGATAGCCTGTAGAAACAAAAAGATAGACCCATATCTCTCACCATATACTAAGATTAAGTCTAAATAGGTAAAAGTTCTAAACCTGCATCCAGAAACCTTCAAACGTTTGGAAGAAAATGTTGGAAATACTCTGCAAGATCTAGGGGTAGGTCCCTACTACCTAAGAAGGACACCAAATGTAGTAGAAATTGAGACCAAAATAAACAAATGGGACCTCATCAAACTAAGAAGCTTCTGCACAGCAAAGGAAACAATCAACAAAGTAAAAAAGCAGCCCACGGTATGGGAGAAGATCTTCGCACACTACATAGGTGATAGAGGACTAATCTCCAGAGTATACAAAGAATTACAAAACAGACAAAACAGCAAAATAAACAAGCCACTCAAGAGATGGGCACGGGAAATGGACAGACATTTCACAAAGGAATAATCCCAAATGGCAAATAAACATATGAAAAAATGCTCAAGCTCCCTGGCAATAAGGTAAATCCAAATTAAAACATCAATGAGATACCACCTAATGCCAGTAAGGGTGGCCCACATGAAAAACACCAACAACACTTGCTGGCGAGGTTGCAGGGAAAAAGGAACCCTACTCCACTGCTGGTGGGGCTGCAGATTGGTACAGCCTCTATGGAAATCAGTATGGAGAATATTCAAACAATTCAAATTCAACATACTGTATGACCCAGCTATAGCACTCCTAGGAATATATCCAGAATACTTGTTTTATGAGAAACCAACATGCACTCCTATGTTCATAGCAGCACAATCAGTAATTGCAAAAATATGGAAGCAGCCAAAATGCCCATCAACAGAGGATTGGACAAGAAAGCTATGGTTCATCTACTCCATGGAATACTACTCAGCTATTAAAAAAAAAACAAAATGCAGTCCTTTGTGGCCAAATGGGCCAAACTGGAAACCATAATGCTAAGGGAAATGAACCAATCCCAAAAGGTTAGATACCACATGTTTGCCTTAATTTAATATGATATGATGTTAAGCATATCATGTTATGTTATGGATATTATGTTATTTGTATTATATTAACTAAAATTGAACTGTGAATGGGGGGTCACAGAAAGTGGTTAAGAAATCACATTTATTTTTAACATTATGACTGCTCAATACCATGTCAATTAATTCCATAACGATGTTAATTGTTGCAGATGGTATATTAGTGCTTTTATTTGACCAGGAAGATACTCTGCTGACTCTGCCCTCAGACCAGAGAGGGTCTTCCCAATAAGTACTTGGACTTGTCTGGAATATGGGATGCTGGACTCTATGCTTGGCAAATACTTGCAGGGAGGGAATTTCAACTAAACTTGAACTATGGTTTTGCAACGCGGTGGAGGAACCCACCATGGGGGGAGGGTGGGGAGAGAATCCCAGATTCTATGTAATTACAACACATAGTAATTAATGAATAAATTTAATAAAAAAAAAAAGCAAATGGCTAAACACTAAAATGAAATAGACACGAGACAGCTGAATGGTACCTTATAGCCATTTTAAGTTATATAGCAGCCGGTCCTGTATATAAACTAAAATTGAAATGTCAATGAGCTAATCATAGGTTGTGGCTAGGACTTGCTTTTTTTTTTTTTAACATACTGGTTACCCAAAACCATGTCAATTCCATAATGTTGCAAATTGCTGTTGATGTTATATTGGGACTCTTAATTGACTGGGATGATATTCTACCAGCTCTAACTTCGGACCAGACATGGTCTCCCCAAGAAACTGTTCAACCCATCTGGACAATAAGTAGCTGGACTCTATGCTTGGTATACGTTTGCAAGGAAAGAATCTTGAATGAATTTGAACTGTAATACTGCATCAAGGTGGAGGAATCCACCAGGGGGGAGGGGCGTAAAGAGGGGTGGGGGGATTCACAGAGCCTATGAAACTGTCACATAATGCTAAAATAATTAATAAAAAAAGAGAAAAATATTGATCTACTGTATAAGCCAGCTATCCCACATCTTGGAATATATCATAAAGAAATAAGGTCTTTGTATGAGAACGTGATCTTTAATTCTATATTTACAGCAGCAAAATCTAAAACAGTCAAGATAGTGAAACAACTAAAATGCTCATTGAAAGAGGAGCGGAAAAATGAACTTTGATACATCTTCTCCCTGGAATACTTCTCATCCATTCAAAATAATGAAATTCTACCATTTGCAACCAAATAGTCCCAACTAGAGCCCATCATTGTCAGTGAAATAATTCAATCCAAAAAGGACAAATATCGTATGTTCTCTCTGATATAAGGCAACCTTCATGCAAAATATATCAATAACCCTTTTGATACTTTTTGTTGGAAATAATGATTTTGATATTTTTGCTTTTATTTTCACTCATTTAAAAATTTTTTTCTTGCTAATTTCCTTAATGATTCATAGGTCACACAGCAGCATCATTTTCCTCAAGAAGGTTTTTCATTTCCTTAGTGACATATTGCTCAATCGGTGGCATATTATTTAACATCATGTTGTTAATTCACTATTTTTCTTCATGTTATCATTTTTTTAGCATTTCATTAAGGGAATGTATAGTAACTATGTAATAGAGACTATAATATCCAGATGTAAAGATTCAATGCAGTATACATCTGTGTTTGAACTACCAATGAAACTTTTTAATATGTCTTGACAATAGGATCCTGGACTGTTTATCATTGTATCAGCAATGTCAGGATTAGTTTAAATAGCAGAATGATGGGCTTAGGACTGTTTAGGATGGACTATACTAATGCAATGACACAGGAAAAATCATTGGGGTTAATTGGGTCTTGGGTAGAGGGCAAGGGAAAATTCAGTGCCCATAAAACTGTTTCATGAAACAAAATAAATAAATTTAATAAAAAATAGAAAAAGAATAACTGAAGTGCATGATAAATTTTAGAAATATATCAACTATGCAAAAAACATTAGAAAAATCAAATGTATTTCAGATTTATTGTATCCTAGCAGATGCTCAAACATACATGTGTTAGGAGTTCCTTAACTGTGGAATGTAAGGGAAGCATAGAATTCCTAATAGACATGACTAAAATGAACTTCAACATGATGTGTTCAAATAGTTCAGTATTAAATATACAATAAAAGATACGAAAATATATGCACAAGGGATATGTCAGGATACCTTCAAATGATATTAAATTATGTTCACAACTGATTTCTCATCAGAAATGCTACAGGGTAGGACGGAATGGAGAAACATTGTCCAAGTTCTAATAGAGAGACTGACAACAATGAATGTTTACACAGCAGAGCTGTCATTTCCATATGGATGTGAAATAAACACCATCTGTTACAACCAAATTAAAAATTTCGATCCATTTATGCAATCTTACAAGTGATTGTTAACCATATACCTCAGGTAGAGAAAAATGGTCAGCATCATTAATAATGTGGAGGCAGAAAATATTCTAGCAAACATACCAACAAAATCCAAGGGAAGTATCACTATACCCATAAGAATTCTCATGGAAAACAATTTTAAAAATTAAGGTGAAAAAATTAAAAAGAAAAATATTTAGCAACATAAATAATGATCAGATCAAGATATAATTACTACTAATAATCTTGAATGTAAAATGCCTCAGTACTTCGATTCAAATATACAGTCAAGCCAAATGGATAAAAAGACAAGACCCATGCCGATTAATTGAAAACCCCAACACAACATCAACAAATCCCAGAGCCTATGAAACTGTATCACATAATGCAATGTAATTAATAAAAAAAAGACAAGATCCATGAATTTTCTGCCTGCAATAAAACTCCTAATAAAGACACAGATAATACTTTTATTAGTATACATAACAGAATGCAAAAGGGTGGAAAAGACACTACATTGTAGCAGAAATCAAAAATGATTAGGAGAAACCATCCTAACATAAAAAATATGTAATTATCAATTGAATATCTGTTTATTTTTTATCTTTATTCTGCAGTTACTCTTGTTTTTCAGAAATACCTCTTGCTGGCTTATGGAATGAAAGACCACATTCAGATTCTGAGGACTCTGTTCATAGTGCTAGATTCTTGAAAACACTTTTTCAGTAACCTACACTCCTTTCAGGTGAATTGGGGATCCCAGTGGTGAACAACAATAGCCTGGCTAATCATCCAGAGAGAGAACTGGGATTGTCTGCAATCAATTTACTCTTGAGTCTATTCCAATATCAATGAACTCTGACATGCTTGGTATGCTCATTCAATCATGTGAAAATGAATGATTTATACCTTTATTACAGTTTAAGTGGAAATTTAGACATTGGTAAAAAACATACCATGAAATAACTCTCATCTTTGGCTTGTGAAGATGATTTGCCATGCAATACAAGAAGGTATGAAGCATCACAGAAAACTGAGTATCAAGGGAATATTATCAAGGAAAGTGAAATGTACATCTTATTAAGTGATATCAGATGACAGCTATATTTCCTAAAATCTGGCTTAATTGGAGAGACTAATATTTAGAATAAAATATTAACAACATAGGTCAAGAATTGTTCCAATACAAAGACCTAAAGCAGTGTGCACCAAAGCAGAAGTCCCCAATGTTACAGAAAACTTTCAGAAGAACAAATTAATGTTTACATGATAAAGTTTTAATATCTTCCAGCTAATTATCACAATTGTAAAGCAATTGTGAAAACATAATTGATAAATAAAAAAACAAAAACAAAAAAGCTAACCTGGGACACACTGCAGTAGCCTAGCAAGTAAAGTCCTCATCCCGAACATGCCTGGATCCCATATGGTTGCTGGTTCTAATCCAGGTGGCCCTGTTTCCACAAAGCTCCCTGTTTGTGTCTTGGGAAAGCAGACAAAAATGGACTAAAGGGCCTGGTGGTGTGGCCTAGCGGCTAAAGTCCTCACCTTGAATGCCCCGGGATCCCATATGGGCGCTGGTTCTAATCCCGGCAGCTCCACTTCCCATCCAGCTCCATGCTTGTGGCCTGGGAAAGCAGTTGAGGACACCCAAGGTTTTGGAACCCTGCACCCGTGTGGGAGACCTGGAAGAAGTTACTGGTTCCTGTCTTTGGATCAGCACAGAACCGGCCGCTGCACTCAGTTGGGGAGTGAATCATTGGACGGAAGATTTTCCTCTCTGTCTCTCCTCCTCTCTCTATATCTGACTTTGTAATAAAAATAAATAAATTTAAAAAAAAGAAAAAAGAATGGACTAAAGTCTTGGGACCCTGCATCCGTATGCGAGACCTGGACGAGGCTAATAGGTCCTGGCTTAGGATTAGCTCAGCTCCAGCCATTGTGGTCTCTTGGGGGGTGAATGAACATACAGAAGATCTTTGTCTCTATCTCTCCTCCTCTCTATGTAGCTGACACTGCAAAAAAATAAATAAATCTTTTGTTTGTTTGTTTTTTAAAGCTAACCTATTGTCTTGGGCAAACAATCATACTGAGTTTCACATCCTTCCAGTTATTCTATTAAATTACAAGAAACATGATTATATGTTTATGCATTCACATACACACAAGTAGAAATACTTAAAAGTTTGAAGTTAATTTTCAAAATGTGTGTGTCCCTTAACAGTGCAAGCATGTAACAAACTGCACAGCAGAAAATAACCACAAGCTTCTCAGTTACTATGTCTCAAATGCTACATCAACACTGAGGATTCACTTAAAAAAACAATACAGGAAGCCAGTTTACACTTATTCTGATCATATGTGACCTTTAAACAATGAAGAAGTGACATGTTTCTAAATGGATTCATTGATCTGATTCTTAACATAAAAGTTGAGTAATACTTGAATGATTTTAAGGATTTAATATCAAGCACTGCCAGGGAAAGGTTTTGTTAATTTTCTTTCCTTTTAAAAAAGTATTATTTATTTATTTATTTATTTATTTATTTATTTATTTATTTATTTAAAAGTTATAGACAGGAGGAGAAACAGATAAATTTCTGCTGTTTCATTCCCCAAATGGCTGCAACGGTAAGGGATGAGGCAGGCTGAAGACAGGAGTTTCTTTTCTTTAAGATATCTATTTATTTTCATTAGAAAGGTTGATACACAGAGAGAAGCAGATGCAGAAGCAAAGATCTTCCAACCCCAGGTTCACTCACCAGGTGGATGCAATGAATGTAGCAGAGCTGATCTGTACCAGGAGCCTCATCTAGGTCTCCTGCTTGGGTGCAGGGTCCACAAGTCTTGGATCATACGCTCCTGCATTTCCCAGCCACAAGCAGGGAGAGACATAAAGGAACTAGAGCAGTCAGGACATGAAATGGTCGCCATATGTGATCCTGGAACATGCAAGGAAAAGGTTTAGCCACATCAGCTACCATGCCAGACCCAGCCCTTGTTCATTTTCTTAGCACAGACATAGCTCAGGTTTTAAAAAGGTGTCTTTTACAATGCTCCTGTGATCTCAGATTATGGCTCCTGGAAACTATCTTCACCGGCAGCTCCATAAATTAACAACCAAATTTGATCTTTTCTCAACTTCAGTGCCTGCAAGCTGTGTGCTTACCACTGGTCCGAGGTGCCAATGTTGGACAAATAGCAGCACGATGTCCAAGGGAGATAAATACTGTGAAACTTGTCCACCATGTTTTTCCTCTGCCATGGCAGAAGTTCAAGGAGCATACAAGCATATTTCAAAAAATTGCCACCACGGTAATTCAGGTATTTCTGAACCTTTCACTGTGACACTTGGTTGCTAAAGTGAACTTAAATTCCTGAGTTCACCTTAATACTAATTCACCAAGCCAAGTTTCTAATTTCCATTCAGTTGGAAACTACATACATTGTGTGCATCCTGAATGGTGGTGACAGCCTGAATTCCTCAATATCCATACAGCAATCTGGACGGGATGAATCACCTGGAAGAGGGTGGGCTGGCTGGCCTGGGCTGGACCAAGTGCTCCCAGAGGTGGGAGTCCTGATAGCCAGTGATTGCAGCTGATTGACCATTCTTTTGTGTGTCACAATCTGTGTTACCTGGGCAGCCCTAGCCAAACACCTAGATGGAGCCTCCTAGCAACCATTCAGAGCCAGGCCATGCGCAGTTGGTAACCGCTGCAGTCCCTGGACTCACACTTACTGGGAGGCAGCCCTGCGGGATGGAGAAAAGCCAATGGCCAGATACATCTAGGTGGGCAGCAGGGCCCATAGCTGGCCCTGTGTCAGGTCCACATTGGGCACAACACTCTGATCCTCCTGTTTCCGAAGCCACACACTTATTAGTAGGCTGGTGGCCACTGGACCCAATAGATCCTGTATTAGCTGCTACTAAGAGTGTTTGGGTGGGAAAGGACTGAATGAAACAGAGGCCCCATCATGCTCTCTGGTTCCCAAGCTCCCTGTGCCTCTCCCAGATGGTGGCCACCTTGAGCATACACAAGGAGTAGCTGGCTGGTAGGTTACAGTGAACCAGCTCGTGATCCCTAGCACTCTTAGGAATAACTTGGCTCCCCACTGTATCTGGGAGAAGGAGAAGCTTCTTTCCACAGCTGCTGACTCTGCCCGTGTGTGCGTACTTTCTTGGCAGTGGTTATACCAGCGCCTAACCATGAGCCTGGTGCTGAATAGTACCAAACATGATTTGGCCCTTGGATCTTAGACAAAATAATTAATATGCTTGAATAGGTAGATTCAGGTTTAGGTGTTAAAGGTGGAGCTTCAGGTTGCTTTCTGTGTGCCCTGGGGATCATTTTGCTCCCTTTCAGATTGGTAACACCAAAATAGTAGGGAGGACTCTTAGGACTTCTGGGTAGTTTGTGGTGAACCCGAGTACAGTGTAAATGAATGAGGGTGTTTTTCATGTTTGATGGGGGTAGGCTATTAGTTGAAATACAGCCTGGAAAATCAGGAGAAATGAAAAACTGGGTTAATGAAAGTAACAGTTAAACCAAGCAATCTAGGATGTTACCATGTGGTAGAGAGAACATGGGGCTTTGTTTAATTCACAATGAGTTCCTAATGGGTTGCTGGATCCTGTCTTCTGCAGAAAGAAGAGATGAATAATTACCCAATCAATGATAATAAATAACAGAATGAAATGAATAGCACAGAATTCTTTAAGGATTGTCTTATCTATTGAAACAACCGTCAAATTCATTCTAAGTCTTTCTGGTACTGTACACTATGAATACAGTGACTATAACCAGGAATAGTAATTCCACAAGAGACAGATTTTCCTTCTAGTGTTTTTATAGCTAAATCCAGCTTGTAAGTGACAGAGAAGTGTTTGAAGGGGCAGGGACACTGGGACAGTGACATTCTCATGTTGCTGCTTTGTGATGCATGTGCACATTGGGGTGTGTGACATCATGCACTCCTCACAGCAGTGTTCAGATGTTTAAGTGTTAGCACAGGGGAGATGGCATTTACTCCAGTGTCTTTTCTTTCTTTTTTTTTTTTGTTTTCATGCTTTATTACTATTAGTCACAGTATGCAATACATTTGTATTTTGATTTCTCCTTTATTCTCATTTTGTCTGAGTAGATTCTTAGTTCCACGTCAACAGAAATCTTACCTCTTTCTTTCACTCACAATCCTAATGCTAAAATTTCTATTTGAAACACAATATCTAATTAATATTGAAGCAATAAACATGAATCCAAGCATTTAATTAGTCTTTTATAGCAATTTCATTAAATCTGGTAAAAAATTTTAAATTGAATCATTATTTCAAAAGCAGCAACAGAATGTATGAAAACATCACAATCTAATAGGATGCCATTCAGCAATTTCCCCTATATTTTGGATATTTTCTGAAGGTGAAATCCTGGATGAAAATGCAAGCTCCTCAATACACTACATAATTCTCAACAGTTATCTATCCTGTAACATTCCAAATTAAAACATCAATGAGATACCACCTAACGCCAGTAAGACTGGCCCACATGAATAAAAGCACCAACAACACTTGCTGGCGAGGTTGCAGGGAAAAAGGAACCCTACTCCACTGCTGGTGGGGCTGCAGATTGGTACAGCCTCTGTGGGAATCAGTATGGAGAATATTCAAACAACTCAAAATCGACATACCGTATGACCCAGCTATAGCACTCTTAGGAATATATCCAGAACACTTGTTTTATGAGAAACCAACATGCACTCCTATGTTCATAGCAGCACGATCAGTAATTGCAAAAACATGGAAACAACCAAAATGCCCATCAGCAGAGGATTGGATAAAAAAGCTATGGTTCATCTACTCCATGGAATACTACTCAGCTATTAAAAAAAACAAAATGCAGTCCTTTGTGGCCAAATGGGCAAAACTGGAAACCATAATGCTAAGGGAAATGAACCAATCCCAAAAGGTTAGATACCACATGTTTGCCTTAATTTAATGTGATATGATGTTAAGCATATCATGTTATGTTATGGATATTATGTCATTTGTAGTATATAAACTAAAATTGAACTGTGAGTGGGGGGTCACAGAAAGTGGTTAAGAAATCGCATTTTTAAATTTTTTTTATTTATTTTTCATTAATATTTAGCATTATGTGACAGTTTCATAGGCTTTGGGAATCCCCCTCCCCTCCCCTCTTTACGCCCCTCCCCCCTGGTGGATTCCTCCACCTTGATGCAGCATTACAGTTCAAATTCAATCAAGATTCTTTCCTTGCAAACATATATTAAGCATGGAGTCCAGCTACTTATTGTCCAGATGGGTTGAACAGTTTCTTGTCGAGACCATTTCTGGTCCGAAGTCAGAGCTGGTATAATATCATCCCAGTCAATTAAGAGTCCCAATATAACATCAACAGCAATTTGCAACATTATGGAATTGACATGGTTTTGAGTAACCAGTATGTTAAAAAAAAAAATCAAAGAACAAAATAACAAAAAACAAGTCCTAACCACAACCTATGATTAGCTCATTGACATCTCAATTTTAGTTTATACACAGGACCGGACCGGCTGCTATATACCTTGAAAAGGCTATAGGGTACCATTCAGCTGTCTCATGTCTATTTCATTTTAGTATTTAGCCATTTGTTGTGTTGAAGTATAATTTTGTTGATCTTGGCAGATTTTGGGATAATCTAGACTGGCTTGTAACTCTAACAAGATATTTGTCGACATTTAATGTGCAGAACATTTTTTTTGGGGGGGGGGTGTGCAGGAAAATCCTCAACACCATGGTGAGGAGTGACTAATCTTTGTGTCCCACCCAGCGAGGCATGAGCCAATCCATGCCAGCTCTTTCCTGTCAGATTTCAAGCTCTACTTTCTGTTGTTTGTCTATTTATTTTAGTTTTTTTTTTTTTTTTTTTTTTTAGTTTGTATGATTGTTTGCTGTGAGGGGTTTTTGAAGCAATCCCGATGGTCACTGCGAGGGAGGGCGGGTGTCCAGAGGTGGAGCCAGGCTGGGACCAGAGAAAGCTCTCCTCCCTGGTCCCGAAGGACATTAATTGTTCTTCTGTGTCTGCGGACCGCTCAGGGCTTCTGGTTGTCTCTCCGATGACGTTGGTTTCTGCGCGGTAGTGTTTGGACTTCTTCCATCCCCTGCAGAAGCTCCGGTTGGGGGTGGGTGACCTCAGAGTACTCAGCCTCCAAGGGCATCCAATTCCCTGTGGCCTCCTTGGCAGTTGGGGTATAGTCCTTGTTGCTCGTATTAGTAGTTTGTGTTGAAGATCTGGGAGTCTTCGTGGTTGGGATCCAAGCTTCCTCCTTACCACCTGCTCCACTCTGGAGTGCCCCCCTGCTCCACGCACATGACCTCCTGTTAAGAGGTTGTCAGGATCGCACCCGATTCCCCCCTCATGCATTGGTATAGTAGTTTTATTGTTGTTTAGTGCCGCTTTGAGTCTGTTGTCTATGAATTACCAGATTTGACCTTGATAAGCTATATTGTACTTTTTTTTCTCTCACTCTTTTTATGGTCTTGAAAGATTTCCCTGCACTCCCTCCCCATTATGGATTAACATAGCGTATTGAGGGTATAGTAGGTTTTACAGTTTTTTGATGTAGATCTTAAATATTCCGACATTAATTGTTGGTTTATAGATTATATCGCGTTATCTTATTGCATTGGATACAGGTTGTTAGAGATTGCACTAATATTACAATATACAGGTACTATCTTTCAAGTTGTCATCTTTTCATCTCAGATTAAGGCGAACATGTGGTATTTAACCTTTTGGGATTGGTTCATTTCTCTTAGCATGATGGATTCCAGTCGGACCCATTTGTCCACAAAGAACTGCATTTTGTTTTTTTTAATAGCTGAGTAGTATTCCATAGAGTAGATGAACCATAGCTTTCTTACCCAGTCTTCTATTGATGGGCATTTTGGCTGCTTCCAGGTTTTTGCGATTGTAGATAGTGCTGCTATGAACATAGGCGTGCATGTTGGTTTCTTGTGTAGGAGATCTTTTGGATATATTCCTAGGAGTACTATTGCTGGATCATATGGTATGCTGATTTTCAGTTGTTTGAGTATTCGCCAAACTGATTCCCATAGAGGCTGTACAAGTCTGCAGTCCCACCAGCAGTGGAGAAGGGTTCCCTTTTCCCCACAACCTCGCCAGCAAGTGTTGGTGGTATTATGTATGTGTGCCATCCTTACTGGAGTTAGGTGGTACCTCATTGTTGTCTTCATTTGGATTTCCCTTATTGCCAAGGAACTTGAGCATTTTTTCATATGCTTGTTTGCCATTTGGGTTTGTTCTTTTGTGAAATGTCTGCCCATTTCCCGTGCCCATTTCTTGAGCAGTTTGTTTGTTCTGGTGTTTTGGTTTCTCTGTAGCTCTTTGTATATTCTGGAGATCAGCCCTCTATCTCCTATGTAGTGTGGAAAGATCTTCTCCCATTCTGTAGGTTGTTTTTTTACTTTGTTGATTGTTTCTCTAGCTGTACAGAAGCTTCTTAGGTTGATGAGGTCCCAATTGTTTATTTTGGTCTCGATTTCTACTGCTTTTGGAGTCTTTTTTAGGAAGTGAGGGCCTACCCCTAAGTGTTGCAGTGTGTTTCCAACATTTTCTTCCAAAAGTTTGAAGGTTTCTGGATGTAGGTGTAGGTCTTTTATCCATTTAGATTCGATCTTGGTGTATGGTGAGAGATGTGGGTCTATCTTTTTGTTTCTGCAGACTATCAACCAGTTGTCCCAACAGCATTTATTGAACAGACCTTTCCATTTGCTTGGGTTGTTGTCTGTCTTTTTGTCGAAGATTAATTGACTGTATCTGTGTGGGTTTCCATCTGTTGTTTCTATTCTGCTCCACTGATCTTCCTCTCTATCTTTGTGCCAGTACCAGGCTGTTTTGGTGACCACTGCCCTATAGTATGTCCATAGATCCGGTACTGTGATTCCCCCTGTTAAGTGTCTGTTCTTCAGAGTGGTTCTGGCTATTCGTGGTTTTTTGTGTTTCCAGATGAATATGTGTATCATTTTTTCCAGTTCAATGAAGAATGCTGTGGGTAATTTGATTGGGATTGCATTGAATGTATATATTGCTTTTGGTAGTATAGACATTTTGATGATATTAATTTTGCCTATCCAGGAGCATGGGATGTTGTTCCATCTTTCGAGGTCTTGTTGTATTTGTTTTTTGAGTGTTTTGTAATTTTCTTCATAAAGGTCATCTACGCTTTTGGTTAAATTTATTCCCAGATATTTCATACTTTTCTCTGTTATTTTGAATGGTAGCTTGTTGGTTAGATCTTCCATCTTGCGGCCATTTGCATACACCATGGCTATTGATTTTTGTTCATTAATTTTGTATCCTGCCACTCTGCCAAAGTCTTGTATGAGTTCTAGGAGTCTTTGTATTGAGTTTTTTGGTTCTTCTATGTAGAGAATCATGTCATCTGCGAATAGTGAAAGCTTGACTTCTTCATTTCCAATTTGGATTCCTTTGATTTCTTTGTCTTGTCTTATGGCTTCTGCAAGTACCTCTAGGACTATATTGAATAGCAATGGTGATAGTGGGCAGCCTTGTCTTGTTCCAGATCTCAGTGGGAAGGGATTCAGTTTTTCTCCATTTAGTATGATACTGGCATTGGGATTTTCATATATTGCTTTGATTATGTTGTGGATTGTTCCTTCTATCCCCACCCTGGTTAGGGTTTTTAACATGAAGTGGTATTGAATTTTGTCGAAGGCTTTTTCTGCATCTATTGATACTATTATATGGTTTTTGTTTTTCAGTTTTTGGATGTGATGTATCACATTTATGGATTTTCTTATGTTGAACCATCCCTGCATTCCCTGGATGAAACCTACTTGGTCTGGATGGATGATCTGTCTGATGTTTTTTTGTATTCTATTGGCTAGGATTTTGTTGAGAATCTTAGCGTCAACGTTCATCAGGGAGATCGGTCTGTAGTTTTCCTTCTCTGTTAATTCTCTATTCGGTTTGGGGATTAAGGTGATATTGGCTTCATAGAATGAGTTTGGAAGAGTTGCTTCCTTTTCTATTGTTTTGAAGAGCTTGTAAAGGATTGGGGTTAGCTCTGGTTGGGATGTTTTGTAGAATTCTGCAGTGAAGCCGTCTGGGCCTGGGCTTTTCTTTGTTGGGAGCTCTTTAATCACTGATTCTATTTCTGATTCGGTAATGGGTTTATTCAGGTCTTCTGTTGCTTCTGGGGTGAGTTTTGGTAAGTGGTGGAATTCTAAGAATCTTTCCATTTCCAAGTGGTTATCGGATTTGTTGGCGTATAGTTCTTTGTAATAATTTCTAGTTATTTCCTTAATGGTAGTAGTGTCTGTTGTTATGTTGCCTTTTTCATCTTTGATGCTGCTAATTCTTGCTTTGTCTTGTTTTTTCTTTGTCAGTCGGGCCAGTGGGGTATCTATTTTGTTTATCCTCTCAAAGAACCAGCTTTTTGATTCATTTATTTTCTGAATGTTTTTTTAAATTTCTTTCTGATTTAGTTCTTGTCTTGTTTTGATAATTTCTTGTTTGCTCTTGTTTGTGGGGTCCTTCTGCTGTTGCTTTTCCAGTTCCTGGAGGTGTGTGCTTAATTCCTGCATTTGTTGCCTTTGTTGAGCTTTGACGTGCGCGCTAATTGCAATAAACTTACCACGCGCACTCCTGCAGTTTCCAGCCGCCACTGGCGGGGCCTTGTGCAACAATCTCCCAAAATTGGCCGTTCAAAACTCCCGCCGGCCTTTCCCCCGCTGGGTTCCCAACTCACCCGTTTTTGAGCTGCGGTGAGACTGAGCCGGCCGCTGAGCACTGCCTTGGTTTATTTGTTGTTATTTTTGGTTGATTCAACAAATTGCGTGGATCTTGTTGATTCCGCAGTGTCCTGTGGGATTCGCACACCTGTGTATACTATTTTTAACTAGACTTGCTCCTTCTTCTGGCACTTTTTGGCCCTCTCTCTCTGCCTTCCCCTTTACATCAACCCTCCGAGATCCGCCATTTTTTCGGGACTCCGCATTTATTTTTAACATGTTGACTGCTCAATACTCCAGTGTCTTTTCAGGAAAGCTGGTGAGAGAACCTCTTGAGAGCCTCTCTTACTCTAAAATAGGAGAAAGAGGCAGCAGAACATACCTTTGAAATTGTTTCTGATGATGCATAACACCAGACTTTGGGAATTAAATGAGCTGATCACTGAATGTCATACTAGATCAGTATATTGTGGGGGTGTGTGTGTATGCACATTTTCTTTTGAGACTTCATGGTTCAGGCAAAAAAGTTATCCAATTGCAAGATAACTGCTGTGTATTTAGCTGTCACCATGTCATCTCCCCTTTCAACAATATCAAATAAGGTACCCCTTTGCCTGGGTAGAAAAATCCAAGGATTTCTTTTTCTTTTTAATCCTCCAATACAAAAATGGTGTGAAGTTTCATGTAAACTGCTACCAACACAATCGAGAAGGGCCCCACCTATTTCTATGTACACATTTCTGGTGTCAAAATTGATAGAGTTAGGCCCAGTGGTATGGCCTAGCGGCTAAAGTCCTTGCCTTGAATGCACTGGGATCCCATATGGGCACCAGTTCTCATCCTGGCAGCTCCACTTCCCATCCAGCTCCCTGCTTGTGGCCTGGGAAAGCAGTCGAGGACGACCCAATGCCTTGGGACCCTGCACCTGTGTGGGAGACCTGGAAGAGGTTTCTGGTTCCTGGCTTCAGATCGGCGCGCACCGGTTTGTTGTGGCTCACTTGGGGAGTGAATCATTGGATGGAAGATCTTCCTCTCTGTCTCTCCTCCTCTCTGTATATCTGACTTTGTAATAAAATAAATAAATCTTTAAAAAAATTGATAGAGTTGATTATCTTGCAAGTCCTAAGACTATACTGAGCTGTGTCATTCATCTAAATACGATGGACAGGCTGAAAGAGCATGTGAGCATCTATAGACATCAGGATTAAGGTTCATTTGCATTGACAAGCATATTCATTACATCAGAATATTTGTTATATTTGTGTTTTGGTTTTTCTGCAGTGATGTGATGAACAAATGAATTACATATACATCCTAGGCCCAGCACTGGCATATTTTCTCCTTGCAAGTGCTACAATCCCACCTGGACACTGGCTCTTGTTCTGATGTTGTTGCTTCACATTCAGCTCCTAGCTTATGGCTTCGGAAAGCATTGCAGGATGACCCAAAGACTTGGGACCCTGCACTCATGTGAGCGGCCAGGAAAAGGCTGCTAGCTCCTGGCTTCAGATTGGAGTGGATTACCTCTGGAAAAGGAGGAAATGTACAAGTGTAAAGGAGAGAGTCAAATCCTTTCTTTTCAGAGAAAGTAATCTATTTAAATGCTGGAACCAAAGTACTCCACTGAAGGACTCCACTAAGGAAACTTACAGGAGAGATGTATAAAATTGAAGAATAAAAAATTAACACACAAAAATCAATCACCTCTGTATACACAAAAAAACCCTGGCTAAGAAAGAAAATCTATGATAAAGACCATTGACAAGAACTACAAAGAATTTCAAATACCTGTGAATATGTTTAACCAACAGTGTGAAAGATATTTGTGATGGAAATTACCAAACAATATAAAGTCATAAATAATGTAGAGCAAAATATTAGAATTTCCACTTTTGTTAACTGATCAAATTAATATCATCAACTTGTCCACACTATGTAAAGCAATTTCCATCTTTATTTCAATCCCAATCAAAATTCAGTGTCTTCAGAAATCTAGATGAAAATAATGCTATAATTCATGTGGATACACCTCGACTCTGAATAGTTAGGGAAATCTTTAAAAGCCAAAACAAAGCCAGAAACATCAGAATAACAGATTTCAGGACCTACTAAAACACAGTAATAATAAAAACAGCCTGGTACTAGAAAAAAAAAATGAAGAAACATGCAGATCAATGGTACAGAACAAGACCCTCAGAAATCAACCCATACATCTACAAACAACTAATCTCAGACAATTGATTTAAAATTACTCCTGGGAAAAGGGTAGTCTTACAATAGTGTTGGGAAATTTGGATTCACATGTGCAGTGATAGAAAGCAACATTCCTATTTTATGCTTTACATAAAAATCAATCCTAGATGCATCAACATTCTAGTTCTGCAACCTGATACAATCAAGTTACTAAAAGAAACATCAGGAATACTCTGTAAAATATTGGCAGTTGCAGAGGATTCTTGGAAAAGACTACAGAGGTTAGTCCATATGACAGAGTTATCAGTATCTTCATGTTTATCAAAGCTCAATTCATAATACCTAAGATATGAAATCAACTCAGAAATTCATCATGTGATGACCAGATTTTTAAAAATGTGGCATGTGATGGAATATAACGGAGCCATAAAAATAACAAAACTTTATGTTTTGCAATGAAGTGGATTCACTTGGAAATCATTAAACTTAGTTAAAAAAGCCAGGCTCTAGAAGACAAATAACATGTATTTTCCTTGATCTAGGATAACTAATAGAAAGATTGCAAAAATGCCAGCTTCACAAGTGAGACTGGTATCTTGGTATTTGTTTAATGTTTACAGGCTTTTTCTTTGCTCCTGATGAATAGAAGCTTGCTTTTTTCTGCATTCTATGTGTTGATATCATTACTTAATGGTGTGTTAAAATTTTGAAATCTGAAACTGTACTCAGAAATCTGAAATTGTCCTTCGATGTGACCCAGACATCCCACTTCTGTATATTTACCAACTCTCCTCTTCCCAAGAAAAAAATCAACATATGAAAAATTATTTGTAATCTTATGTTTTTTGGAGCTCCATTCTCAATAGCTGATAAATGCAATCTACCAAAATGTCCATCAGTTGGTGACTGGGTAAAGACTGCAAAAGCCTTTTAATCGATCCATTTTCTCTGTGCCTTCAGGGATTTCTAAGATGTATGCTTTTGGTTACTTCATGGCGTCTTACAAACTTCTAACTCTGTTTTCCATTCCTCTGGCTTCCACAGCCACTGATGATCCTACTGTAGAGGTCTCTTGAATATTACCTGCCACCTTCCCCAAGAAGGATGCCTTCTCCCCTGGTGTAAGTGCTTTGTAAGGTAAGGGGAGGAACATAAGCTCCTCCCCAAAATGCACTCCAGGGAATCCTGTCATGGTATCCCACAACTGCAATGTGTTGTGTTGTCATTCTCAGGCATTTCCAGGAACTTACTGTTTCTCTTTTTATTTATTCTTCAGCACAATGTTAACTCAATAGCATATTACTCACCCTCTTGTGTTTGCACTGTTAGAGGATTTCAAGTTCCTACTCTCCAGGTTCATCCAATTGTGTCAGAAAGAAGTGCCGTGTGATCTCACTTTTTTCTGAATCATTTGAAATTCACTTTATGGCCTGGTGTTTGATCTATCCTAAAGCATGTTTCATGTACTGATGAAAGAGAAAATGTGTGTCTGCAACTGTAGGATGCAATGTTCTGTACTAAGCAACTAGCTCCATTTGGCCCTCATTAATTTTAGATAAAATTTTGTTGTTTCATTTTTGATTTTCTATCTAGATGATTTTCCAATTATGAACAGGGGTTCCAGAATTTCCTCAAGTTATTTCATCAGGGTCTGTGTCTCACGTTAGATCTATTAACCTTAGTTGCAAAGAACCTGGCATTCTGGCATTGGGTGCTTATCATTTACTATGGTCACATATTTCTTTAAAATTCAACCATTAATCATTAGGTAATGCCTTTCTCTGCTTCCTTTTGTCTGAAATTATTTGAGTACTCTTTTTCTCTTTTAATTTGCACAAACATGGGATAACTCTCCATCCTTTAACTTTCAGGGTGTATCTTACTTTTTGAGGTGGGTCTCATATTCAGAATATAGATGAGTCTTAGTTTTAATCGACACAGACAACGTGCATGTTTCAATTGAAAATTTTAAGCCATTTGCATTCTAGGATTTTATTAATAACTAGTGATGTAGGCCCAACAATTTCCAATAAATATTTTATTGTTTGGTTTGGTTTATACTTATACAAGAAAAAAATTCTGTGCCCACATATTTTCATAATTATGTCCATCTTTCTCTGTTTCTATGTATAGAAAATCTTTTTGAATTATTTGCAAATCTATACAAGTCTTGGCAAAAATTTTAGTCTATCTAATTTTCTCTTGTTCTTGTTTAGTTTTTTCTAAGAATCTATCTTATAGTACAGATATTACTTTTGCTCATCAAATACGCTGTTAAGATTTTTACTATGTGTTCTATTTCACATATTCATTTGGCTATGCATGCTTAAATATTTTTATTTTTATTGAAATGCAGATTATTGGAGAGAAGCAGATACACAGAGAAAGGTCTTTGGATTGCTGGATGCCCCAAATGGCTGCAGTGACCAGAGCCGAGCTGAGCTGAAGCCAGCAGTCTAGATTTCCCTCCAGGTCTCCCACATGGGTGCAGAAGACAATGGACTTGGCCCATGCTCCCCTGATTTTCCAGGACATAAGCAGGAAGCTGCAGGGCAGTGAGCCACTGGGACATGAAGTGGTACACATATGGTGCAGTGCACTAATGCTATGCTATGCCATGTCCCACTCTCCTACACCCGTCATATTTAATTTCTAATATTGAAGTTTGATTTCTCTTCAACATTTCTATCTCTTAGTCGTGTTTTAATCTGTGTTGTATACATTTCTTTCATGAAGTTATTTACCTGTGTTTTTGTGTAATTTATGATTATCAGATGTTTCAGTATTTGCTCATCTTTTCTCTTCATATTTCATTATGTCATCTTTGTCCTTGTTTGATATATTTCAGCTTTTATCTTTGGACTTTTGTAGAAACATTTATTGAATTTTTCTCTGTTGGATTTTTGTCTTTGAATGATACGTCTATGGCATACTTGCATGTGTTCCCCTTCAGTGGCTACCAAGAGCTGTGTGTTGAACAAGTCAAGTGAGAATCCACAAGGACAACCAAGTTTGACATTGTGAATCTATTGGCAGGATTGCAGAGGTTATATCCACATCTCCTGGATATTCATGGCCTCATCTTTCTTCCAAG
Organism: Ochotona princeps; assembly: GCF_030435755.1. NCBI lineage: Eukaryota > Metazoa > Chordata > Mammalia > Lagomorpha > Ochotonidae > Ochotona > Ochotona princeps. Next base: position 131,618,392 of record NC_080833.1, read on the forward strand.
GAGATTAGTGCTTAGTGTTATCTCACAGTGGCTCCACCCTCACAGGCACATGAACCACACAAAGCATCTGAGCATCCCTCACTGTGATCTCATAACCTTCTGTAATGACCTAGGCCAGGCCACCAGGGAGACATGAGTTTTGAATTCAGTCACAGTGACTGCCCAGGAATGTTCCTACACACCATAGCCCATTGTGCAATCCAAGAATTTTCACTGTTCTAGCCCCAAGGGCTCCCACAGTCAGAGTGCAGGGAACTCACTCTCAGACCCCGTGAGGCTGCTGTATCCACAGTAAAAGCTAAAGCATTTCCATAGCCAGCTTCATATGAGTTTTACTCCTTGGCAGCTTGATCACCAGAGCTGTGGTAGGTGGACAGATGAAAATGCCTCATAGTTCCAAGCTACTGCTCGGCCCCGGACAACTCTCCCAGCTGGACTTATAGTCAGTGGCACACAGGATTTATTCTTCTGATAAAACTCCCTAGTTGCACATGTGCAGGAGTTTCCCTGTCTCTCAGGCATCATCAGGAATGACGTGTGTTATGGCAGTCTGCCCTCATTTCACACTGAGAAGCTGGGAATTCCTCCAGCCCCAGCTTCAGCTGGGGGAGTCACATTTGGTGCTCAGACTCTCTGTTTCATATTTTCTACTGCCCTTGCAGACACACAGCATCGCTCTGCTTTCTATACAACTATGCTGTGAACATTTTTCAAGCTTTCTCCTTGAAATCAATTTTCTGTGCTTTTTACATGTCACATTATGCTGGTCAACATCAGCCTGCTTTTTCCCTATTTATCAATCTTATAATCTCTCAGTTCTCCAGATTCCTTCACAGAGTAACAAGAGTTTGCAGCAGAATTTCAACATATATATACACACACACATATACCCACTTAAATATAAGTACTTCAAATATATATGCACTGTAATCTTATGTAATTATATCAGATATCAAATATTTACATTTTTAAAAAGATCTTAATTCCAAAGTACCTTCTCATAAATGGTGTCAAGAAGTTATCTCAATCTTGATCTTTTCTTAAAAATTTATTTCTTGGGCCTGGCATAGTGGTCAAGCAGCTAAATTCCACACCGTGAAAATGCCGGGATCCCATATGGGTGCTGGTTCTAATACTACTAGCTCCACTTCCCATCCAGCTCCCTGCCTGTGGCCTCAGAAAGCAGTCGAGGATGGGCCAAAGCCTTGGGACCCTGCACCCATGTGGGAAACATGGAGGAAATTCCTGGCTTCTAGCTCCAGATTGGCACAGCCCTGGCTGTTGCGGTCACTTGGGGAGTGAATCATCAGACAGAAGAGCTTCCTCTGTGTCTCTCCTCCTCTCTGTATATTTGAATTTGTAACAAAAATAATCTTTTAAAAAATTATTTTATTTGTGATATAGTTCCAAAGACTCTGGGTCTTCCCCTCCCCTCTTTCACCACTAATTACCCCTATTTTATACGATGATATTCTTCATATACATTCATTATCCCGTCATTCAGCCATATAAGTGCATCTTGACATTGTAGTTTGGAGTATGGTGTAGTTAATATGATATGGAATATGGTGGAGTCGATATGATTATCTCTATTACAGCTTTCCTCTACATGATTACATGTACATGCATGTTTATCTACTTATCTACTGATATTTGTCCTTTTCTGATTGACTTATTTCCTTGAGCATAATGGTCTCTAGTTGGAACACTTTGGTTGCAAATGGTAGGATTTCATTCTTTTTAAAGACTGGAAGTATTCCACAGAGTAGAGATATCACAGTTTCTTTATCCACTCCTGATTTGATGGGTATCTGGTTTGTTTCCATGAGTTTGTTATTGAGGATTGTGCTGATGTAGATTACATATCCATTTCTCCTATGCAGACTTAATTTCCTTTGGCCATATTCCCAAAAGTGGGATAGCTGGCTTATACAGTAGACCAATTTTCAGTTCTATCAGCACTCTTCATACTGACTAACATATTGTTTGTACTACTAACCTACGCTCCCACCAACTGTGAAGGATGATACATTTCTCCCCACATCCATGCCAGCAGGTGTTGTTAGTAGAGTTCTGAATATAGGCCAAACTCATTGAAGTTTGGTGAAATTCCAATGAGGTTCTCAATTGTATTTCCAGATAGCTAGGGATCCTGCGAAAATTTTAATACATCCATGAGCAGTTTAAGATTCTGTCCATTTTCTTGGTCATTTCTTCAGTTTTTCTTTTTTTTTTTTTTTTTTTTTTTTTTTTTTTTTTTTTTTTTTGCAGTTGTTGAGTTTTTTGTTTCTTTTTTTTTGATCTCTGTAAACTCTGGACATTATTTCCCTATTGGTGATGTAGTGTGCAAAGATTTTCTCCCACACCATTTATTGCTTCCTCATTTTGTTGATCATCTCCTTTGCTGTACAGAAGCATTTTGGTTTAATGTACTCCCCCCACCCTTTTTTCTTTTTTGCTTTAATTGCCTGTGTTTTTGGTGACATTTGTAAGAAGTGTTTCCAAAACCCTACACCTTGGAGACTGCTTCCCATAATTTTCTCTAATAGTCCAAAGATTTCTGGGTGCAGATTAACATTCTTGATCCATTTAGGTCTGTCTTTTGTATAAGAGAAAACTGGGGGTCTTGCTTCTTCTCTCCGCAATTGTCACAACAGCATTTGTTGATCATGCTTTTTGAATAGATTATTCTCAGTTCTCTTGATGAACATAAATTGGCTGTGGGCTTCCTCCTGGGGTCTCTATTCTGTTCCACTAATTTATTTTATTTCTGTACCAGTAACACACCACTTTGATAACTTCTACCACATAGTAAGTCTTGAGGTCTCAAATTGTGACTCCTTGAGTTTTATTTTTCAGGAAAGCTTTATCTATCTGTGGTCCCTTGTGTTTCTAGATGAGCATTCCTATTTCTGAGAATGTTTGTGGGATTTGTTGTTCCTTCTATCCTATCTTGCTTAAGATTTTAGTGTGAAGTTTTGTTGGATTTTTGTCAAATGCCCTCTCTTCATCTATTGAGATGCTCAGATTCTTTGCATATGGAACAAGTTGAGCAACTCTTTTCCTCCTGATGTAAAGTTTGATATACCCGTTTCCCAATGAAATGTGGCATTCATATCCAAATAATGTGTTTTAGAGTTTGCATATTTTTCTTTTGTTTTAATATATTAACTTGACTCATACTATAGAAAATATTAAATTATGCCAGTGATCATTTGCTGTATTTACATTATCTGGTTCACTCCCTAAGTGACCACAATGGCAAAGGCTGGTGGTCCAGGCCAATAAGTAGAACTCCCATGTGTGTACCTACGTCTGGAGGCTTGGCTATCTTTTTTGTTTTCTCAGTGACATTAGTCGTGATATGAATTAAAAGGAGGGCAGCTGAAACTTTCATCATAAGCATCCACATAGGTTACTGTACCACCATTATGTCCCCTACCTCTGTTTCTGATCCAAATTTCTTCTTGTGTACTAAAGAAAAAATAATAATCAATGACTCAGTTACTTGGGACATAGCCTACTACATGGGAGAACCAGATTGAATTTCTGATGGCTGGGTTTTTTTCAGTTCCAGCATTGGATGTATATTGCAAGCATCCAAGGAGTGAACAAATGTGTGGAAATTTCTGTGTGTATATATAAGGCTTTCAGCTAACAATATATATCAACATTAGAAGATAAATCATAGAATATGTATATTACCTGGAGTTAACACGAAAAAGATTAAATCTTGGACAGTATACAGCTATAAAAAAAAAACATAAAAATGGAAGAACAATACACCAGTCCTTTTAACTGACCACTAAACAGTAAAGGACCTGATTAGTAAGGGAAATGTGGAATAGACTATAAGTTCCCTTACAAAATGAAACCAATTAACATAAATGACCAAGTTTGGTCAAATACAGGTGTGAAATACTCACTTTGATTAATTTTGTGGCATATTCAGTAGGAGCTGCCATCATTGCAGGATCAGGATCATCTGGAGAAATATCTTGAGGATGCCAGCTTTTGCAGCAAGCTCTTCCACAGCCTGGTTATTCAACTGAGACTTGAGGTTCTTACATCACCCTAGAAGGTGTGAGGAAGACGGGAAGTATAACCTATTAGGATCATAACTGGTAACTCATAGACAACAGACTTGAATCAGCATTAGACAATAGCAAAACCACAAAAGCATATGTGGGGAATCAGGAGACATCCTAACAATCTCTTAACAGGTGGTCATATGCATAGAGTGGGGTGGACCCCAAAGTGGAGCAGGCAGACAAGAGGAGGCTTATATCCCAACCCTGAAGACTCCCAGTTCCTCAACAAGGACTATCAGTACAAGCACCGAGGACTACATCCCAACTGCCAAGGAGACCATGGGGAAATGGAGTGCCTTCGGAGGCCAAGAACTCTGAGATCACCCACCCCCATTTGGATCTACCACATGGGATGGAAGAAGCCCAAATCCTGCCTTGCAGGATACGAGGTCATCGGAACGACAACCAGGTGCACTGAGCGGTCCGCAGAAACAGAAGAACAGTAAACTTCCTTTGGGACTAGGGAGAGGAGCTTTCTCTGGTCCTTGCCTGGTTCCAACTTTGGGTCCCCATCCTCTCTTGTAATGACCATCAGGATCGCTCCAGAAACCCCTCAAAACAAATAAACAAACAAACTAGAATAGATAGAGAACAACACTGGAAAGCTTAGAAACAGAAAGGAAACAGTCAGTGGGGATGTACTTATAACTCACTGAGTGTTACACAAAGATTAGTCACTTCTCACTGGGGTATTGAAGATTTCTCTGCACACCCCTCCTAAAACTGTTCACCTAAAGTGGTGACATATGTCTTGTTAGAGTTATAGAGTTAGACTACCTGGAAAACAGCCAGGCTCAGCAAAATCATGCTTCAATGCTATGAACTGCTAAATACTAAAATTAAAATAGACATGAGACAGCTGAATAGTAATCTATAGCCATTTTAAGGTGTATAGATCCCGGTTGTATATAAACTAATAATTGAAATGTCAATGTAGAAATCACAGGATGTGGTTCAGAACTTGCATTCTTTTTTTGTTTGCTTTTTTGTTCTCTTTTAACATTTTGGTTACTCAATACCATGTCAACTAATTCCATAACCTTATAAATTGTTTCTGATGTAATGTCAGGGCTTTTAATTGATTGGGATGATACTCTGCCAGCTCTACCTTCAGACCAGAGATGGTCTCCCCAAGAAACCATTGAACTTATTTGGACAATAAGATGCTGGACTTTACACTTGATAGATGCTTGCAATGAAAGAATCTCAACTGAATTTAAACTGTGGTAGTGCAACAAGGTGGAGAAATCCACCATGGGGGTGTTTGGGGAGTTGGGTGGGGAATCCTAGTGCCTAGAAAACTATGTCACATAATGCAATGTAATCAATAATTAAAAAAAGAATCAGTTCTCAGAGATGAGATTAATGAATCATGTGACAGTATTATTTCAATACAGTTTGGAAATATTCCTGACAGTTCATGTAATGGATTCTTGGTTCTAGGGGGTGATGGTGCCTTGGTGAAATCTTTGAGACCCTAGTGTGGGAAGATTGTTAGGGAGGACCACATTGGAAGCAATCTCTGTTTCTTAGAATGAGTTACTCTGCATAGGAGCACAGCATTGTATGCCAAGGTGATGAACATTGTTGGATTTATCTGCCAGTTCTTCCTTTGCTTGCCAATTTGCAGCTCAGCCAAGGAACCATCTTATGGGGATATTTCTTGACAATGCTTTGAAGAATATAAAAAAAGAAAGAATGAAAGGAAGGAAGGAAGAGAAAGAAAGAAAGACAGACAGAAAGAAAGAAAAACAGAAAGAAAGAAAGGAAGAAAGAAGAGAGAGAAAGAAAGAAAGAAAGAAAGAAAGAAAGAAAGAAAGAATGAAAGAAAAAGAGAAAAGAGAGCTGCATGCAAATTGCTTAGGCTGAGACTAAAATACATGCAAATTCTTTAGGTCTAGACTAGCATGCAGTGCTGTACATTAGTTGCTGACATCACTGAACACCAATATTTCTCTAAATGATTTGGCACAATACCCTGCTTTCTTACTATGTACCAGATACTGCTGCAGGTGTTGGGAACAGAGTGGTAAAGAAAACAAACATAATTCAATGCTTTCCATTTCAGATTGAACAGTCTTTTTATTCTGTTATACTTAAACTTTAAGTCCACCCCAGGCCCTTCCAGTTTGATTACCAATGAATAATCAGTTAAATGCTCAGGTATTATATCATCTCACAAACAGCTGCATTTGGAGATGCAGTGCTAAATGTATAAATTTTCCTGTAGTAAAAAGTTCTTGCTTGCAGTGATTTTGTGTAATGGAAAAACTGAGGATGTCTTCAGGCATCCTGAAAATGGTGCATTTTGTAAAATAATAATAATAATAATAATAATAATAATAATAATATAAAGTTTATCCCCAAAGGTTTCAAGGTAGCATAGCTTTGGTATGTGGAAGGGGAAAATGTTGATTGAAGGATACTGTGTTTTGTTCAGACCCAGAGCATACAGTTTAGAGATTCATTGTGCTACATGTTGGACACACCCAATAATGCATTATATATTTCCAAGTTGCAGAGGGACTAGATTCTCTAGGAGTGGTTTGTTAGATTTTTGCCCCAGTGGTAAAAACCTGGTTGGATTATTGGCATAATATATAAAATGCATGAGGTAGTTTGTTGTATATGATCCTGATTTCTGTTTTTAAAATAACCTCTCAAAAGTATAAGCCTAGAGATCAAGTAGTTTGGTCCTTGCCCTCATGCAACACATCTGGATTAATACTTGATAATAACTTCATCCTGTCAGCTCCAGCAATTAACATGTTTGGGGAGTGAACAAGCAGATCTAAGCTCAATAACCTCTGTATGTCTGCTTCTAAAACTAATGCGTGTATATATTATAAATTGATAGCAAGGGAAATGTTATTTAACTTGACTGGGTCATCTTATAATGAACACATGAACCAAATGATCACATCACACCCTTTAAAAATATAAACATATTCATTGTTAATTACAATTAATTTATACAATGCAACTCAAATAGCAGTAAGTCCTTTAGGTAGCCTAAATATCAAGGCAAATTTCAAAACATATATTGTACAGCTCATTAAAATCTGTCCCAGAAAGAATCTAAAATTCAAGAGAAAAAATATAGTCTTTATCATATGCGTTAATTTCATTATATCACAGAGGGAAGATGTTATTATGTTCTATTTAAAATTTTCACATAGTTACATAATACATCAATGTTAGGTTTCTTGTGCTCACAGGCAACTTTGCCAGGACTAGCAAGAACCTGTGCAAATGAAAACAGCCAGTAACTCAACACTGTGAGACTGGCAGGGAAGACCTAGAATGTCTGGTAAAATCGCAGTCTTCATGTTGGACAAGAAACATTCAGAGTTAACTGGGAATGCTGGGCCTATACAGCTCAAATGGGTAACAGCTCCAGACTGGATCAAAGAGAATATCCAAAAGGTTCACCAGAATGGGCGTAAGAGCCAGACAGGTTGTGTGCAGGTGTAGATATGCTTGTGAAGAAGATAAATATAATGACTAACTTATCAGGATGTATTCGCTACATACAGGGATCAAATATGTAGCTGTTCTGGCAGGTTAAGGACTTACATTTGGACAACTCATAACAACGAGGTCCTGGTGGGTACAGTTGGTAGTGTTTAGTTCCTGTACTTCAGAGTATGTGGAATGAAAAAGAATTGTGAGTGAAAATGGCAAAGGAGACTGAGGAAGAGGGGATACAACATGGGACGCTGAATGTGATGTCCTCTGTGATGATCTTGGATCCCAGAAATTCACTACACCCAGAGAGGAAATATAGTCTACATTGTGATGGAAAAGCAGATGCCATGATTTAAGGATGTGCCCCTTGGAAAATGATGTTTCTTTTCCTGAGTAGGTTTGGAGGAGTGAGAGTTTTCTGATTTACAAATTCTTTGCTGTTTTACTAAGATGCTGACACCACCAGAGGGCCATGGGGCAATGTCAGTCACCACAGGTCATTTTGAGTGGTGGGAATAGCTTGACAAAGCAGCCGTGACTTGCATGTGTCCTGAAGTCACGCTAATAGTTTTCCTTTTGTCTCTCAACAAGGACCAAGAGCAGACAACCTGCCCAGGCAGGCCTGCCTTGGAGAAATTAGTCCACAGGTGAGAAGAGTGGAACCCAGCTGCTTTCTATTGTGTCTTGAATAACAGGAAAGTTTACTTTCTCCCTGGAGTTGCTATTCTAAGGATGCCAATGACAGGTCTGTTCTGCTTCTACAGGTGAAATGACATTCATGGGCCTGGAGGGAGATGAATTAGTGGCATCTCTTCCTTATAAACACATGTTGAGGGCTAATCTCACAATGGGTGCGCATCAGAGGCTTAGCAGTGTCTTTCTCTGTGTGTGCTGTAGAATTCTCCAAGTGCAGGTGAGTCCCAGGATGAAGCAGGGTATTTTTCAGGGAAATGTTAGGACATCCTCTGCTGTTCATATGAGTCTTAGATGGATGAAATAAACAATTTAAATAATTATGCAACTGCCCAAAGTGAATAGTTTACTTGTTACATACTTGAATTGGAATTGCATTAATTTTCCATCATTCTATAAAGCTTAAATTTAACTTCTTTATTTCAATTAAATTTTACCTAATTTAATGGACCAAACTGAGCATATTCAGCATGCTTTTGTTAATTCAATTTAATTCTCCAAAATTTAGAAATATTTTTAAGATATCTTAGAAAATTGCACTACTTTTTCACCGTATGAACATATATACCATGCACATATTCTTAATACTTATTGATACTGTTTTTGCAAGTAACCATGAAAAGTATCTGTTACAGTGTTTGACAATTTTTTTATTCATTAATTACATTGTATTATGTGACACAGTTTCATAGGTACTGGGATTCTCCCCACCCCTCCCCAAACCCTCCCACCATGGTGGATTCCTCCACCTTGTTGCATAACCACAGTTCAAGTTCAGTTGAGGTTCCCCCATTGCAAGCATATACCAAACATAGAGTCCAGCATCTTATTGTCCAGTCAAGTTCAATGGCTTCTTAGGTATACCCTCTCTGATCTGAAGACAGCCAGCAGAGTATCATCCCGATCAATTAAAAGCTCCAACATACCATCAGCAAAAATTTACATCATTATGGAATTAATTGACATAGTAATGAGTAACTAATATGGTAAAAGTAAATGCGAGTTCTTAACCACCTTCTGTGACCACCTCATTGATATTTCAATTTAGTTTATACACAACGTATGACAAACCTAACATAACATGTTATACAAAACATCGTGTCATCTTAAATTAAGGCAAACATGTGGCACTTAACCTTTTGGGATTGGCTCATTTCCCTTAGCATTATGGATGATGATGACATAGAGGAATTACCAGAGAAGGAATTTAAGAAACTAGTGATGAGATTCATCAGAGACAGCGAGAAGCGCTGGGACAATATGTTTTTAAGCCATAAAATATCCAGTAATATTCTCTTCTATAACATATGAGATATTACAAATTAGCTTAGGTAAAAACTACACTAAAGTAAGCAGCATAAGCTCAAATACATCAGTTTTTAAATGTTATTTATTTTTATTGCAAAGGTTTCTTTCATGAGTGCAGAGTTTCAAAGCTTTAAGCCATGCTCTGCTGCTTTCCCAGGGCATAAGCATGAAGCTGTATGGGAAGTGGAGCATCCAGGACAGATACTGACACCAATAAGAGACGTCAGTATGTGTAGGTATAGGGTTAGCCAATTAGGTCAACACACCGGCCCCTCAAATACTTTCCAAACATAAATTCAGTTTTAGTGTTCAGTTTTTAAAAGTAACAAAATTGAAATACACATAACACTGAAATTTTTAAAATGTGTTTGTATTTATTGGAAAGGAATTTTTACAAAGTGGAGAGACAAAGATCTTCCATCCACTGATTCACTCCCCAATTGCTGACAACGGCCACAGCTGAAACAATCCAAAGCCAGGCAGCAGGAGCTTCTTTCTAGTCTCCCATATGGTTGCATGATCCCAAAGCTTTGGGCCATCTTCAAATGCTTTCCCAAGCCTGAAGAAGGGAGCTGTATGGGAAGTTGGGCAGCCGGAACATAAGGCAGCATACATTTGGACTCATGGCACATACAAATTGAGAACCTTGAGCACTAAAATACTTTGTCAGGGCCAATGCTGGAATTTTTTTTCAGAAGTCAGAGAAACAATTTAGAATGCATAATGAGAATTGCATACCCAGGAGAAAATCACCACCATCAATATTCCTGCTTTCCTTCAAAATTTTCAAGTTGCATTTGATTTAAAATATTTATGTTAAAAAAGGCACCTTTTCAAATATCAACTTGAGACACACAAAAAATACCTTTTCAGTTTCCATTTTGCAACTTCCCCACTAGTGTTCTGCAATTTGACTAACAATGGTATTCTAGAACTTTTGAATATTTATAATGGAAGAAATGTAGGAAACACACATGATATTATTTTTAATAAAATACAGCAAACTAAAGGGATTATCTGCTTAGGGCTGTACAGGTATAACCACTGGAGAAATGTGACTAACAAAGTCTGTGCTGATTTTTCCAAATACCACGGAACATGAGGCTTTACATTTCTTAACTGTGCATTCATGGATTAAGGAGGATGAATTCAAATGTCCTAGAGACAGTGTGCCTGATTCAATAACAAGAACAGAGAATATTACAGATTATTTTCTAAATATTTCACTTGATAGAATCGAGTAGGCCTAGCACTTCTTTGTTGGAGTGATACACAGGTAGCCATGTGATTAACTCTTATCACATTTTATGCTTTCTTGGTGACTACTTGAGTCTAATAGTTTTATAATGCAGTTTTAGGGAGCGTTTCTGGTTGTCCCCAGATTCACTTCATAATTTCCTACTGTCCTTCTATAGTTTTGGTATCCTACTTCTACACTGATCTATTTCTTACTTAGTATTTCCTGACTGGCACTGGAGATTAAACTTGTGAGATTATGCCTTTGTGTCTCAGGTGCATCTGCATTAAGTTCTATACCCAAAGAACCAATGGCATAGTGCAGTAATTAAATTCTTTAGGATGCATGCCTTGGTTATTGCCCTGGAATTTGTCCATTTAATTAAAACAAAACAAGCAAAAACAAACAAACAAAAAAACCCACTTTGGTTTATCTACTTGATTTTCCAGTTGATTCAATTCTATTTGTAAACACGTCATCAGACTCACATATCTATTCACCTGAAATTCTCTTGTTGTAAATGATGTCATGTATCTTAAAACGCTACTCAAAAATATGGTAAAACATATGATAAAGGTAATCATGGTCATTAACATATAATGAAAAAATATATTTTATCATATATGTCCTTATCCTTAAGTCTACATAAAATACAAACATCATGGTATATTTACTCATAAAATACTATTATCATTTATTACACACAATAAAATACTTTAATAATTGATAGTGTAATCCAAATGGAAAAATGATGGTTTATATTATCTTTTTGTGAGTAATCTTTGTGATTTAGCTGCTACTGTGGACACCAACATCCAATTTGAATGCAGTTTCAAGTTCTGGTTACTTTATGCTACTGATTCAACTTCCTGCTACTAATGCTCTTGAGCAGCAGTGTTGAGGGCTGAAGTACTTGGACCTCCTATTCACATGGAAGACATATGAACTTCCTTATCTCTAATGTTGACCAGGTCCACATAAAATTTGTTAGACATTTGGAGCAGTAAATTATTGGATAAAAGATTCTAACTCTCTGTCTTTGTTTTTCTCTCTCTGTCTGCATGTGTGTTTGTGTGTGCGTGTATATTTTTTAGGTTGTAATGCATCATTTAAAAATATATCTTCTGTACAAATTAGTCAACAAGTTTGTGCAAAAAGCTTTTCACTGTCATACACTTTCTCTGTTTTATATAAATATCTATGCAAACCCAAAGATTTGATCATCGGTCTTTTGATTACTGGTCAACTTCATTACACAACTTAATTGTGTTTTCTTCATTATGATTTGTGATTACATAAATACTTTGGAGTTTAATATAAAAGCCAGAAAAAGAGAGTGAATATTATTCATAATTTCCATCTTAGGCGCACTCCCTGAGTCCTCGTCTTAGCCCTAGACACCCCTTGTTGCCACTTCTTGAAGTGAGAACTGAGCTTTACATTCAGATTTTTGGAAGTGTTTAATTTGTTCAAAGAACCAAATCCTCATTTACATCATGATTAAACTATAGGTGACCAAGACAAACTTTCTTCTATGTCATTTTTCCAGGTAAATGGTATTTATTACAGATTCAGTGATTCTTCCATCAGTCCACGGCCAGAAAACACATAACCTATGGAGCCCAAAATTAACTTTGAAGTTCAAGTAAGTAATAAATAATATCTTGAGTCTCACATAAATGACAAATGATATTGAAAACTATTGATTGTTAGATTATGGAGATTAAGGCAGCTCTCAAGGGAAATCATGTAAATACTTTAAGTAACCTGTCAGTGTTCATTCATAGTAAGCAGATAACTTCTCACTAGTTTGTATAGTATCATAAACCTGATAGGGAAAGGAAAATGTTTGATAATCTATAGGATCAAAAATTTTTCCAGGACTTGGTGTACATTCACAGAATGAGGGGCATGAATTACGGGGAACTGGCCAGTGTTGCAGTGACACAAGTAAATATTGAAACTCTTACCCAGTCTATGTCATTTTTATTTTTATTGAATTACTCATAATGTATGAATAAAGCCAATAAAAGCTCATATCTATATATCCAAAAATTATTGCACAGATCTATTTCATGTTTAAATAATGATTGAAATTGAATTACTATGATGCTTTAAAAATGCAAATAGTTGGGCCCGGTACAGTGGCCTAGCAGCTAAAATCCTCACCTGGAACGTGCTGAGATCCCATATGGGTGCCGGTTCTAACCCCAGCAACCCCGCTTCCCAACCAGCTCCCTGCTTGTGGCCTGGGAAAGCAGTTGAGGATGGCTCAAAGCCTTGGGACCCTGCATCCCTGTAGGAGACCTGGAAAAAGTTCCTGGACCCAGGCTTCGGATTGGTGCAGCACCAACCATTACAGTCACTTGGGGAGTAGATCATTGGACAGAGGATTTTCCTCTCTGTCTCTCCTCATCTCTTTGTATCTGACTTTGCCATAAAATAAAAAAAAAAAATCTTAAAAAAATGTAAACAGTCAATAAGGTAGTCAATTTTATCCTGAATCTGTGCTGTGATGAGACTGCACATGCAAGTTTATGAAGCAATTATGGAGCATCAGTGTTTTTGCTGACCAGATTAAACCTTTGAGAAAATTCACCAAGTATTTAGTTAACTTTGCAATGCATGCTTTGTTAATTCGTTCATGACATGTGGTTGCAGAGAATGCATTTCCTCAGTCATTCATTCCTAAGTGTGAATTACTTACATCATGTGTCTGTGTGTGTATGTGTGTTTTCAGAATAAATATGGGAAATTAAAAATAAGATTGTTCTGTTGCAGAATTATTTTAATATTCTCAAATGGAGAAGTCCCCAAAGCCTTCAAAGGCTTCACTTGCTACAGAAAAGCTAGTGCACAAGATTCACCTCCAGGGCCCAGCGGCATGGCCTAGTGGCTAAAGTCCTCGCCTTGAAAGCCCCGAGATCCCATATGGGCGCCGGTTCTAATCCCCGCAGCTCCACTTCCCATCCAGCTCCCTGCTTGTGGCCTGGGAAAGCAGTTGAGGACAGCCCAATGCATTGGGTCACTGCACCCGCGTGGGAGACCTGGAAGAGGTTCCTGGTTCCCGGCATCGGATTGGCGCGTACCGACCCGTTGCGGCTCATTTGGGGAGTGAATCATCGGATGGAAGATCTTCCTCTCTGTCTCTCCTCCTCTCTGTATATCTGATTTTGTAATAAAATGAATCTTAAAAAAACACACACATAAAAAAAAAAAGATTCACCTCCAGGAAATGCTATTAAGAATTTAGGGCTCATTGTAAATCTGTGGTTAAAATTAAAAGGCTGATTTTTGATGGTTTTCATGAGTAAAAAAGATCAGTAATGGCATCAGGTCTTTATTTTTTGTTTGTCTTATAGGTATTTGAGATATTTTCAAGTATGCTGAGATAAACAAAATCTGCACTTATGCTATCATTATTTTTTCCAAGCTGGCATTGGAATTTTAGCCAATGCCCTCCTCCTTATCTTCCACATAATCACACTCAACCAGGTACATAGGCTAAGGCCCACAGATGTGACCACATGCCACTTAGCTTTTGTCCACTTATTGATGCTACTTACTACACTGGCTTTTTCTTCTGTAGATATGTTCAAATCACTGAATTTTCCAAATGTGTTAAAATGTAAGATTTTGTTCTACCTGAGTAAAGTTACAAGAGGTCTCTCCATCTCTACCACCTGTCTCCTGAGCATCATCCAGGTCATCACCATAAGTCCCAGGTCCTTCTACTTGTCAACATTAAAGCAGAAACTCAAAAAACATGTTGTCACTGCTTTTTTCTGTTTTTGGTCCCTCAACCTGTCTTCCAATAGCAACAGGATCATCTATATTGTGGCTTATTCCAATGGGACCAATTTACTCAATGTCAGTAAGTACTGCTCACGCTCCCCATTTAATTCAACCATCATGGTGCTGTTGATCACCCTTTCATTGTTCCAGAAAATCTTTTTTTTTAGGGCTCATGCTGCTCTCCAGCATGCACATGGTGCTTTTTTTATGTAGCCGTCAGAGAAAAACTGAATACCTTTGCAGCATGAGCATTTCCCCAAGAATCTCACCAGCAAAAAGGGCCACCTGCACTGTCCTAGTGCTGGTGAATTTCTTTGTGATTATGTACTGTGTGGATAGCATCATCTCATCCTTTTCAGCTGTATCACAGGAATATGAGCTGGTTCTCCTGGATATTCACAGGCTATTGAGAAATGTCTATGCCACTGTGAGTCCTTTGGTGCTTATTCTGATAAAAGAATAATTCACCTTATGAACAATGTGATTGATATGATAAAAGTCATAATGGTTTGAAAATTTAAAATGTAAATTGCTTCTTTAGTTAAATAATGAAAAATAGGGATTTTTAATCTAACAGAGTGTTTTAGTTGATTTTTAAAACTAATCTTAATTCTTTTAAAATTGATGCTACCAAAGTCTATATACCTCTCTCAGTTCTCCATGTATTGAAATTTTTGCCCCTTATATATTCATAATATGATGAAGGGAAACATTTTTTTTCATTTGTGCTCTTATGAAGCTCCTTTTGATACCTAATCCCAAGCTTTAGGATTTTTGTGGATAGCATAAAATAAAGAAATTGTTTTCAACCCCTCAAGAAGAAAATAGAAGTTAAGGCAGTAGAATCATAGAAAAGCTTACAATTAATGAGCTCCTGTTAGAAAGGCAGTATATTGTTCAGATGACATTAGACAGGGCAGGGGTAATGGAGTTATATTGTTAATTCTGAAAAAGAAAAAAGTCAACAACTATAATCCACCCAGTGAAGGTATCCTCATAAAACATAAATCTCCAAGATTAGAACAAAGAAAATTCATCACTGTTACACAAGCCTTAGAGAAGTTTTTGGAATGAATTTAAACATAGAGACGAAATGAAACTACTATCTTGAAAGAGATGCTTGATGAGCATCAATACAAAGACTTTAGTATGGTTTAATATAGTTTTTTAGAAGATCAGCTCTAAGAGCACAACAGAAGGACCATCCACCATGACCAAGTGGGTTTTATCCTTAGAGGGGTGAATCAAAATACAGTCAGTGGGCCAGATATGATGGCTCAGTGGCTAAATCATTACCTTAGCATGCAATAGGATCTAGTATGGCCACCAGTTCATTTTCTGAGTGCTCCATTTCCCATCTAGCTCTCTGCTTAGAAAAACAGTAGAGGATGTCCTAAGGCCTTGTGGCCCTACAGAATGGAAACCCAGAAGAAGCTCTTTGCCCCTGACTTTAGATTATCTCAGCTCTGGTCAATGCAGCTACATGGGGAGAAGACCAGGAAATTGAAGATCTTTCTCTTTGTATCTTATCACTGTAAATCTTTCTTTTTACTTATATAATAAAAATAAAATAAATCATTTTTTAAAAAAGGGACTTATTTTATTTAACAACTATAGTAAGTTACATCAACAGGTTGAAGGCTAACAATTAGATTATCATCTTAATAGTAGTAGAAAAGGCATTTGAGAAACTCTGTCATCCATTCATGCTGAAAATTCTCAGAATCAATATTGCAAATCCTATAAAAAATCTTCAGCAAATATCATCCTGAATAGGGAAAAAGCAGAATATAATTCTACTTTCTTCTTGAAGAGGATGGGATATATTTTCTCTCTGCTCTTATTCAACATAAAAGTTTTAGCCAAAGATGTAGGGCAAATGTAACATGAAAATATATAGAAAAAAATATAAAATGCTTATGAAAGTGAAAGGAAGATGTAAAATTATTCCTGTTTCAGATCACATGAACTATTCAGTTTTAGCCAAAGATGTAGGGTAAATGTAATATGGAAATAGATAAATATAAAATATAAAATGCTAATGAAAAATGGAAGGAAGAAGTTAAATTATTCCTGTTTTAGATGCCATGAACTATTAATAAAATTCCCTAAAGATTCTACCAATTTTTTTTTTTATGTTTTATATGTGAGTTCATTAGAAGTTTTAGAATATGAGGGTAGGGCATCAAGATGGCAGAATAGGGTTAGGACACATTTATACAGATGGAGACTCATTAGACAGGGTGATGCAGAAAGGGCAAATTCCAAAAAATAAGAGACCACAGGCCAATGACAGAGGGGCACGTGGAGACTGATGCACACAGGAAAACAGCAGAGACAATGGTGTTGTGCTGCAGTGACCAGATAATCTGGTGGTAATAAATAAGCGTGATCTGAGCTCCACTGGTGGCTGGATCTCCACCAGCAACCAGGCGTGAAGGAAAGTGTACTGGGAGTTCAACAGGTAAACCCAGGCAAAGAACTGCCTGTCTTGTTGATTTGTTTGATTCGACTAAGATCAGACAGAAGGCAGCAGATAAGAAACAGTTTGTGCAGGAACAGGGTTGATTTCATAGCCCAAACCCCCATCAAGTCACATTGGGTGCTTTTTTGTGTAGGGAGGTGATGGCTTTGAGACATGACTGTTTATGTACTAAGCTGGGAGCCAACTCATTTCTGGCTTGTGCATTGCACTGATGTGATATTCTACAGGTTCCACCCAAAACTGGTCTTGGTAGGCCACAGACCTACAAGCCAGCAGAGTCAGAACTCCATGAGTGACACCTCAGCCACCCCATTTTGTATAGAGTGGCAAGGGCTTTGAGACTGAAGGGACAGCAGTGAGCTGTGCATGCGCTGAGCAGGGGAGTGAGATTGCTTCCAGATCAATTCATTGCAATGGTCCCACATGGAAAATAATGCAGACTTTTGCATCCTATGAGTCAAAATATATACAAGTGACTCTCAGACCTAATGGCGAGCAGGTTCTGGCAAGATCAGCACCATCAACAACTCAGTTATTCAGGACACCTTGTGTCTCCATAATCCTGAAAACTGCTTGAAATAGAAGTGGGGGAAGGTATGTGCATACAACGGTGCATCCACAGCACGGGTTCACAGAAGGCAGAGAGTGGTGACCCAGGAGCTGAGGCTATGGAGACCATGGTGGAAGTCTAACACAGGAGCCCAGACCTGAAATTTGCTGAAGAGAGTGGCACAAGTGACTGCTAACAAAGAATCAAATGCCAACCACAATAAGCAAAATTGAACTGTAGACCTGTGGATGACACAGCTTTTTTTAAAAAAGATTTATTCATTTTATTACAGCCAGATATACAGAGAGGAGGAGAGACAGAGAGGAAGATCTTCCATCCGATGTTTCACTCCCCAAGTGAGCCGCAACGGGCCGATACGCGCCGATCCGAAGCCGGGAACCTGGAACCTCTTCTGGGTCTCCCACGTGGGTGCAGTGTCCCAATGCATTGGGCCGTCCTCAACTGCTTTCCCAGGCCACAGCAGGGAGCTGGATGGGAAGTGGAGCTGCGGGGATTAGAACCGGCACCCATATGGGATCCCGGGGCTTTCAAGGCGAGAACTTTATCCGCTAGACCACGCCACCGGGCCCGATGACACAGCTTTGTAGCCTACCTTAAGGATAGGAATCTGCTAATCAGAAGTACAATGATGAAAGCAAAGGAAGGGATAGAGGTGCAATGAATATTACTGAAGACTCCCCTGCAAAGGAGCAAAACCCTTTTTCAACTTCAGAGTTAACTGAGAAACATCAAGGAAGTGGGGGCTGCAGAATTCAAAAAAGTTATAAAGCTTCTTATCAACAATGAGAAGTATGTATAAGAGTTGAAAGAATTTAACCCATGAAATATCAACACTGAAAAAAATCAAGCTGATTTATTGAAAATGAAGGATTCATTGGAGCAATTTAAAAATTCAGTGGAAAGTCTCAATAATAGAATGAATTAGGCAGAAAAACAAAATCTGAGAATTGAAAGATATTTCTTGGCACCAAAGTGAAACAATAAAAAAATCTGGAAAAGAGCTGGGTAAAACTGAAAATTGTATTTAAGAGTCAAGGGACATGATTAAAAGGACAATTGGAGTTATGGGAGTTCCAGAAGACACAGAAAGAGAAACTTGGTTTAGAAATGTGTATCATGAAATAATAAAGGAAAACTTCCATAATCTGGAGAAAATTTGTGACACAGAATACAGGAGGGTCCTAACAGGTTGATCAAAAGTGATCTTCACCACACCATATGACCCATATTCTAAAAGTAAACGAACAAAATGTCAGAATGACAGCCAGCAAAACATGCCCTTATGTTTGAAAATGAAAGAAAATTCTTCCATAGCAAGGAAAAGCTTGAAGAATATACCTATTCCAGACTTGCAGGATCAATGATGGTTGAAGACGTTCTCTTGACAGAGAAAAACAGCACCTACCAAAACCAAAGGCAAATATGAAGACTATGCAAGTAAGATAACAGAAGATTAAATCAAAGAAAATGATTGCTAAAATGACAGGAGCGAGTTGCCATATATTCATATTAACCCTGAATGTAGAAGGCTTAAACCCATCCAACGAATATCATAGATTAGTAGACTGGATCGGAAAGACAAAACCCATCTATCTGTTGCCTACAGGAGACACATATCACCAACAAATATCAGCAGAAACAGTATCATGGATTTTGCTGTTTTTGCTTTATTTTCATTTCTCCAAAACATTTTTTTCTCAAAGTCTTCATTGGCTCATAGGTCATACAGCAGCATTATTTTCTTCAAAAAGTTCTTGAATTTCTTCTTCATTTCTTTAGCAATACATTATTCATTCAGTAGCATGTTTTTGAAATTCATAACATTCTAAATTTCTCTTTTTATTGTTGATTTTCTTTTATGGCTTTTCATTTAAGAGGATGTATAGTAACTGTGTAATGGAGACTATTATATTCAGATGTGAGGATACAATGCAGTATGCATCTCTGCTTCCAGATCAAAGATGAATTTGCAATAAAACTGTAAACTATATCATGACAATAGGAGGGTGGACTCTGCCATTGTCCATTCCTGCAATGATGGACTTATGACTGTTTGTAAAAAAGACTATTTATTGCAATAATAAAAGGAAAATCTACAGAGGAGGGATTTGTGGAGAGGGTAAGGGAAATTCTAGAGCATAGGGAAGTGTATCATAAAATATTAATAACAAGAAATAGAGAAAAGAAAAGCACTTTCATATACCAAATGTTAAAATAACTTCCTTTGAAATAAATTTCTTTTATGTTTTAGCTTTATTTATGATGATGTTTACATAGCTGATCAGGATGGGAAGGTTTGTGGGTAAGGAACAGTGGGTGAAACCATTGTTTGCACATTTTCCTTTTCTTCCTGTATCAGGGGAAAAGGTGTATACAAAGGAAGAAACCATGCTAAGCCTTCCAACCTCCTCCATTCTCTTTGCTTGGGAAGGGCTATGCAATGTCATTACAAAATCCTCATAGTACAGCATTTTCTGAAGGTTTTGGTCATGTGCTTTCCAGAAATGCTGTGGATACCACTACTCCAAGTATGAGGGAACCCTCCCAAACACAATAGGCTAGCATAATCCAACTCCTAGTTTCCATTTGCCCAGTAATTTGCTGTCAAGTCTCACTAGGGTCCTTGATGTATTTGTTCTACCCTCATTTTTCTGCAAACCAATGAGTGTTGTGTTCCAGCCCTGCCTGTACACCACATAATCAGCCCTCAAGTATACCAGGTGAGTTGCAGCCCAGGTATAGGGAACCCCAATAACCCTCCCTGGAATGGCCCATTCACTCATTTCTGTGCCTGCCAGCATGTACTGTGGACAGGTCCGGTCTGTCCCATATCCTATTCAGCTCTTGTATACATCATTAGGCACTGAAACCTAACTCAATGCAACTGACTCCACTCTCCATCCCACACTCATGCTGGCAGGTGCCATAATCTGAACAACCAGGCCCGCCCCCAGACCTAGGTTTCATGTTCACCATTTGGAGCTTCAGCCCATCAGAGAGGTGTGCAGAGTCTGTTCACAGGACCCATTTCCTGTCCCTGATTTTGTACTCTCCAGGTGGTTCTGCAGTCTATCCTGACAGGACTTTTCCCCAAGTCCAGCACTTGCCAGCTGCTGCTGACAAATCCCAACCCACCTGGTCTTACACTGCCTCACTAATGCAGCAGTGTATACAATCATTTAGCCCAGCCTGCACCTTCAAATAACTCAGTTCACATGTAGGCCAATATTAACTTTCTGAGAAAAAAAAATCAAATTATCTGAATTGTCATTTAGTTAGATCCATTAACTCCCCATCAAAATAACAAAACAGCATTGACAATTGCAGAACTACAAAAAAATAAAAAAAACACTAAAATGTTTAAGAAAAGACAGAATATCCAAATATACAAAGCAATTTTTCAATAAAAATAACAATTAGAGGGATCAACATACCTGATTTATAGACACTTACAGGACTTTTTAATGAAAGCAAAACAAAAGCAGACACATACATCAATAGAAGAAATTGAAAATGCAGTAATGGATCAGTATTTGTATATTCACCTTATTTCCAACAAAGATTCACAGAACATGCACTGAGAAAGTGATCTACCTTTACTAACTGGTGCTGGGAATGTTGAGTATCCATATGGAGAACAATTATACCTGAGCCACATGCTACACCTCTAACACTGTACAAAAACTCAATATGGATCGAAGTCCTATATGTACATGCTAGCAGTATGAAACTACTAAAACACACAGGGAGACACTTTAAGACACCAATATAGGAGATCTACTTAGCCAAACAGGGGACAAACCTCAAGATAAACAAATTATTCTGGATGGTACCTCAAAGGCATAGGTTTCAAACCAAAATTACACAAGTGAGATTATATCAAAGTATGAAGCTTCATCAATATAGAAGAAACAATAGATGAGATAATTGTAAGAATGTCAGGAAATATTTTTAAACTACTTATGAGAACAACAATTAACATAAGAATATATACTCAAAACAATTCAGCAAAACAATATTCCCCAACATACACTTAAGATGTAAGGAAAATATTTACATATTATTTTTCAAAAGCAAATACATTGTGGGGCTAAGCTTCCATCTATAGCACTGGCATCCATATGTGCATTAGTTTCAACTCAGCTCCCTGCTTATTACACAGAAAGCATTGGAGGTTAGCTCATGTCTTGGGGCACTTACACCCATCTCAGAGATGGGGAATGAGGTCCTGTTGACTCTTTGATTCCAGTTGGCTCAGCTCCAAATATTGCTGGTATTGGGGAAATGAACCAGCAGATGGTAAAATTCTTGGTGAAGAAGATTTTTGAAATAAAAATAAAATGAATCTTTTTTTTAAGTGGAGAACTTGTGACAAACAAGTATGTTTTAGGATGCTCCCTATCAGTCGTTAGAAAATGCAATTCAACAAACATGTTTTTTTTTTTTTAAAGATTTATTCATTTTTTATTACAGCCAGATATACAGAGAGGAGGAGAGACAGAGAGGAAGATCTTCCGTCAGATGATTCACTCCCCAAGTGAGCCGCAACGGACCGATGCGCGCCGATCCGATGCCGGGAACCAGGAACCTCTTCCGGGTCTCCCACGCGGGTGCAGTGTCCCAATGCATTGGGCCATCCTCGACTGCTTTCCCAGGCCACAAGCAGGGAGCTGGATGGGAAGTGGAGCTGCCGGGATTAGAACCGGCGCCCATATGGGATCCCGGGGCTTTCAAGGCAAGGACTTTAGCCGCTAGGCCACGCCGCCGGGCCCAACAAACATGTTTTAAGAGGCTCACTGTCAGTCATTAGAAAATGCAATTCAAAACCTCAGTGAGGACTGGACACTTGGAACAATGGTTAGAATTCCTGGTTGGAGTCCTTATTCTGCTTTGATTTCACACTCTTTGATTAAGCTGCCCCAATATGCCTTTTTTTACATTTAAAATATTTTTTTATGATATAGTTCCATGGGTCCTAGTGTTGCCCATGCCCTTCCACAAGCGTCCTTCCTCCATCCTCATTTATTTCCCCTCTAGTTTTACAATGGATGTCCTTCTGTGAACAGTCACAAGTCCATCATGCTGTTATTCAAGTGTTTCTCAACCATGCAGGCATGGACATTGTCAGAGTCCATCATCTTACTGTTAGGATGTATTTAATTCATTCAATAACTTTTATTAATGTCTCCAACAGGCACATTTATAATTCTAGACAAGTGCATGTAATGGGGAGATCAGCCTGGTGACATTAAAAAAAAAAATGCTCAAATGCCATTCCTGAGGCACTGTGGGTTCCCTAGGTGTTCCCACACAGTGTCAGAAAACTCCCTGTGATGTCACAAAGATGCCCAGCTGGACCACACCTCTCTGTGACTCAGATCTCAGACCTTGAACCATAAGCTACCTCCTCAAGCCCTGGAGGCTTCTGGAAGCCTTGCTCTGGGCTTCTGTCATTGTTGTGCTGGGACCTGGAAGTCACATATCTGTGAATTGTGGACAGTTGACCCAACCTCTTGAGACCCCATCTTTTCATGATGGCAGGTGAGCTCTGGTGTTAGAGACTGTAGCGGCAAAGTCCCTGACTATTTCAGAGACTCATTGGTAATGAGGAGCTGACCGCAGATGTGGTGGCCTCAATATTACCACAGAAGTGGACGTGATGACCTCTGTCCCAGGTACTGAGTTTCTAAGTTCATAATTGACAATGAGGGCTTTTCAAGATCCTCCCATGCAGATAAGAGCTGTATTCAGGTATGGGAGGATGACATTGTGCCACAAGGAGCAGACATGAGAAAAATTCAGTCTGTGACATTCCAGGGAATGTTGCTCTTTGATGAGATATGTATATGAATTTTTGTGTGCGGAGTATGTATGTGCATGTGTCTATCCTGAATAGGCATGCTCATTTTCAGTGTTTTCATGCAGTAACAGGAACAAAATATCCCTGTTCATTTGAAGCTACCATTGTAGGAAAGCAGCAATGAGGGGAAGAAGTTAAATATATCTTGTGAGGATGATGACAATTCCTAAGGGATAATAAAAGCATTTATAGAGAATCAGTTGGAAAATGGACAATCAACAAGAACCTTCATTCCTCTGGAAAGTGAGTACTTTTCAAATCCCATCAGTATTTTTCAAATTCATTAATGCCTTGTAGACTCTGTTCATGTTTTTAAGTTGATTGCTTTGACACAATCCAAAAAGTGAGCTTGAGTGGATTCTTTCACTTCCCTAAATGTAATAGTTGAAGGAGATGGTAAAGTCTCTTAAACTTCAGTGAGCATACATTTTAGAATTTAGTGTTGACTCCTTGAGCTCATTTCCTAATGTACCTTTAGACACTTTCATCCATCCAGTCCTCCATGATTAAACATATGTATTATAGAGGTAGATAACCCCCCCTGTTTATATCCTTCTTTTATCTGCCCTTTCTGCTTAGATTCTTCCTGAGATTCTGTTTATTGGCCTCCTAGACACAAACATCCTTTAGTTCTTATTAGTTTTTCTTAATCTTAAAAAATAAATAACATGGATAAAATCAAATCTGTGTATGAATATGATGGATGGGAGTTGAAATTTTAGATGTATTTGGAGTGTTGACATCATAATGAAATAGAATCTCTTAAAAAACCTTACATTTATTTCACTGTACTTTGATACAAAGAACTTTTTTATAGCTTTTATTTTCATTTGTTTATCATACACCAGATGCTTTTTAGTTTTTTAAAAAAAGCTTTATTTTATTTTTATTAAAAAGCCAGATATACACAGAGGAGGAGAGACAGAGAGGAAGGTCTTCCAGTTGAAGATCCACACCACAAGTGACCACAACGCACAACAGCCAGTTAAAGTCCTTGCATTGTACATGCTGGGATCCCTTATGGCATTGATTCTAATCCCAGTGGCTCTGCTTCCCATCCAGCTCCCTGTTTCTGGCCTGAGAAAGCAATTGAGGATGGATCAAGGCCTTGGGACCCTGCACCCATGTGGGAGATCCATAAGTGGTTCCAGGCTCCCGACTATAGGTCGGTGCAGCTCCAACTGTTGTGGCTGTGAGGGGAGTGAATCATCAGACAGATCTTCCACTCTGTCTCTCCTCCTCTCTGTATTTCTGCCTTTCTGATATGAATAAATGAAGAAATAAAAAAAAAGAAATAATACTAAACCAAGCATGTAAAAGTGATCAGATAACATATAGGGGAACAGAATTCAGACTCATTACTGAATTCTCAGATAATATGATGAAAGTCCGCCAACTAGAAGAGAATGAAATGGCATTTTCCAGACTACAACAGAAAACCTGTAAACTCAGAACAATATGTTCATCAAAGCCCTAATTTGTGCTTAAAAATGAAATATTTCTGCACTAAAAAGAAGTTAGAATATTCCAACACCAATCCAGCCATAGAAACACTACTCAAAAATGTCCTGAAGACAAAAAATAAAGGAATTTAGCCACACTCAACAATGGCAAAAACAAAGATCTTCCCATTAAAGACCACAAAAGAAATCAAAGTTAAACAAAGAGTACTGAATCCCAAAATGACAGGGCCAAATTAATATCCTATCAGTATTAACCCTGATGATGAATGGCTTGAACTCATCAATCAAATGACATAGATTAACAGAATGGATCAAAAATAGCACTTAGCTATGTGTTGCTTCCAAGAGACACATCCAATCCACAAAGATACACAAAAGTTGAAAGTGTAAGGATCTGATACGATATATTGCAACATTGGAAAGGAAAAAAAGACAGTGTAGACACCCTGACATTAGATTATATAGACTTCACTACAGAACACACTAAAAGAGATGAAGTGGAACACAACATAGTAATACAGGGATCCATCCACCAAGAAAAAATAGCAATAGTACATGTATACACATCAAATATTAGACTACCTACCTATATGAAACCATGAAGAATGGACATATAGTTAGAAATACACATTCTAATATAGTAAAAGTGGGGACCTTAGCTTCCCATTAACCTCAATGGACCAATCAATGGAAAAAAAAAACTTAAGAACAGGCACTAAAATAAATATATTGAATTGATATTTATAGAACATTTCATCCCATGGATACTGAATATACATTTTTGTCATCTGTACATGGAATCTTCTACAAGATGGATTAAATTATAGGTCACAAAACAAGCCTCCACATTTTTCTTAATTGAAATAATCCTTTGCATTTTCTCAGACCAACATGGAGGGAAATTAGAAACCAGTAATTCAAAATAACCAGAAAATTTGTAAATTTTTGAAAGTTGAAGAACATGCTTAGAGAACAAATCAAAGAAGTTAAAAATTCTGTTGAAACCAATAAACTCTGATACAATATACCAAAGCCTGTGGGATGCTGTCAAGGCAGTGTTAAGAGACAAACTTATTACAATTAGTTTCTATATTGGAAAATAAGACATAAAAACTAACAACAGATATCATGGACATGTAGAGAATAAACAGAAATTACAACAAAAATGAGTAGATTTTCAGCAGATTGGTACATCCCTGGAAAAATACTACCTACCAAAACTGAGTCATGAGGCGACAGAAAATAATAAACCTATAACCCAGATGGAGATTGATTCAGTGATTAAATTCCACCAAACAAAGAAAAGCCTAGTACCAGACAGCTTCAATGGAAGCAAAGACGTCCACAACTGCACAGTTGCAGAACAAAGTACTGGAAGGCCTCAGTGCAGATATTAGGAAAGAAAATGAATTAAAGAAATTCAGATTGTCCCTAACTGTCAATGATATGATTCTATCCATAGCAGAACCAATAGCATTCAATAAACAGACAGCTAGAATTTGCAAGAGTTTAGTAAGCTAGCAGTGTAGTAAAAATGAAAGCAAATCAATGGCCTTAGTATGCACAAACAACTCCTGGACTGAATAAGGACCATTCAGGATGGTCCCATTCAAAATAACACAGAAGACAAAAAAGCACAAAAGTACCCTGCAATAAATGAAACTGCAGCTGTGGAAGATCTCTATCAGGACAATTTTAAAATGGTGAAAAAAAAAAATAGAAGAAGACTTGAAAAAATAGTGACATAGACCTTGTTCATTTCACTTAATACAAGATTCATATCTAAATATATAAAGTTGTGGGCAATTGCCCCAGGCCCCATGCTGCTGTCTGAAGGGTATGGCTGAAGCCTAACCTTCCCCATAGCTTGAGGCACAGCCTTCAGGCCTACACATGGAGTGTGACTTCCCACTTGGCTATGAGATCAAGGAGAGTATACCTGAACATGACCTCTGACATCACTGGGAGATCTAGGGAGATCGACCTGTCAGACAGCGAATTACAGCATCTTTGGTGGGCGTGGGGTCTGCCAGAAGGCTCCCTCCTGCCCTCCCCTTCCTTACTCTTAAAAACCTGCAACCTTTGCATAATAAAGCAGACATTCCTCACCAACTTGTCTCTGGTGGTTCTTGTAGCCGAAGACCACCCTCTGCCTCACCCTCTGCTTCACCCTTGGTGGCCTCGAGGTCTGATGGCAGGTCTAAACCCCAAGATAAAGAATCTAAGCCTGTACCCAGAAAACAAAACTATTAGAAGTAAAAGTAGGAAACATGCTACAAGACATAGCATAGGTAAAATCTTCCTAGAAAAATCATCAAAGCACAGGCAGCTGTAGGAGGACATTGTGACCCTAGAAGGTCAGGGAGCACAGGATTACAGTTGATTGGATAATATTTGCATGAGAAAAACCAAATGGCTACCTTTTGTATACCTGATTGGACAGTATGTGTATGAGAATACTTGGTGGAATATACAAGACAAAAGGAGTTCCAAACAAAAGCATAGAAACCGTTAATGGTTTTTGTTGAAAAGCTCAATACTTCCTCTCTTATCCCATATGACCCTCAGTGTATAAAGTCTGATGCCACTAATAAACTTCAGCTTTGACCATCAGTCAGAGTCCACGGGTGTTATTATAGGCTCCATACACCAAGTCCATCGCTGCAGGACAGCGACAAGCAGCCAAGCCCAAAATAAACAAATGGGGTTACATCAAACTAAGAAACTTCTGTACAGCAAAGGAAACAATCTACAAAGTAAAACAAGCAAAAAACAGCAGAAAACAGCAGAGTGGAGAAAATCTTTGCACACTACATAACAGATAAAGTGCTAATATCCAGGATGTACAAAGAATTCCAGAAAAACAATAAAAATAATACAAACAAACCAGTTAAGAAATCTCAAATAGGCCTGGCACAGTGGCCTAGTGGCTAAAGTCCTATCCTTGAATGTGCTGGGATCCCAAATGGGTGTCAGTTCTAATCCCGGGAGCCTTGCTCCTCATCCAGGTCCCTGCTTGTGGTCTGTGGAAGCAGTCGAAGATGACCCAAAGCCTTAGGACCTTGAAACCGCATGGGATACCTGAAAAAAGTTCCTGGCTCCTTGCTTCAGATTGGTGCAGCACCAGCCATTGAGGTCACTTGGGGAGTGAATCAGTGGACAGAAGATCTCCCTCTATGTCCTCATCTCTGTATATCTGACTTTTCAATAAAAATAAATAAATCTGTTTTTTAAAAAAGAAATGGGTAAAGAATTCAAGCAGTTTTCAAAGCAGCAAATTCAAACAGTTGACAGAACATATGGTAATTATTGAAGTTCCCAAGAAATAAGGGAAATACAAATAAAAACCACAATGAGGCTTTACTCCACCTCTGTGAGAATGTACTATATACTGAAAGCTACAAACAACACCTGCTGTTGATGTGGGGCAAAAGGCATCCTATTCCACTGCTGGAAGAATGCTAGATGTGTGCAGTCACTATGAAAAATGGTATAAATACTCAGACAACTGAAAATGCAACTACTATATGGTTTAGTGATCCCATTCCTGGGAATATATTCAAAAGAACGTATACATGCACATGAGAAAGCAGCTTGAACTTGCACATTCATTGCAGCACAATCAACATGGCAGCAACCTAGATACTGTTTAATGTTTGAATCTAATTTTGCTCCTTTGAAAAGTGTCTGCTCACCCTGGAAGTAATAAATTACATTGGTAAAATTTCAGGATGTAAAATTAACAGGAAAATCAGTAGCGTTTGCATATATACAAACAATCCCATGGCTGAGAAAAAACAAGATCAGTCTCTTTCACAATAACTGAGAATATTAAATGCATTGGAATAAATTTATCCAAGGGTGTAAGGGACATCTACGATGAAAAAAAATTATAGAGAGGAATTAACACACCAAAACATGGAAAAATCTTCCAAATTTATGAATCGGTTTGTTTAAAATCAATAAAATGTCTATGTTATAGAAAGCAGTCTACAGATTTAGTGCAACCCCTATCAAAATAATGATGATATTCTTCTCAGATGTAAAAGTAAACTTGTTTCCATTCATATGCAAATGGAAGTGATTAAAAATGCAATATTATATAATAAGAAGGAAAGGTTGGAGGCATCACAATGCAGACTTCAAGATGTACTAAGGACAGTTGCGGAAAAACATCCTGGTACTGTCACAAAAATAGACATGATGATTACTGCAACGAAATAGAACTCCACTATTAATGAAAAATATGAAGAGCTAAGTATAGAGGCATATCACATCCACTATCCTTTAATCATATGTCTAGGTATTTTAGATTGTATAAAACAGGTGTGAAATAAAATCCTTTATAGTCAAGAATTTAACCTATATCTCTATCATGTGTCCAATGGGTCACATGTGTTTACTTGTTGTGTAATAATAGAAATATTTTTTCTCTGCATTCTTTTATTTATGTAGAACAGCTACATTCGTAGTGGTTACATGTTGCTTTTGGTAAATCATTGTGGAGTGTGAGCAAGATCACAGCAGACATGTCTAAGGTTTATTAAGAAGTCTTTATTATCCAAGCTTGGTGATAACAGGGCAAATAGAAACAGCAAAACATAAGTGCATATGGAAATTTAATCAATCATGATCAAATCAATCATAACCCCAAGAGGAACAAATTACCCTCAAATCCATCCTTTAAACTAAAGACCTATGTCCCAGCTTCCCCAACAATATGTTATCTTAAGAAACATTCAATGAATAACCTGGGCACTCAAAGCTGCAGACATTCACCTTTCCAAGTATTTTCTGCCCACATTCCACTACTTCTAGGCCTTACCTCTTCTGGAACTTCTGACAGTATACAAGATAGAAATACAAAGCATCTTACTGTTGCTATTTTCATTGCCCCACCCAAGCAGTAAACAAAGGATGAGGAATAAAGACACAGAGATGCCATGCTCTGTACTAGGGAGGCCAAGAGTTGGAGTGTCAAAGCAGCGGGAGCACATGACCAAGAGTTGAGCCAATACAATGCCGCACCCTCTCAGGTGATAGGTAAGAGTCACAGGTGGGCAGGAGGGCACACCTAGGTGATGGGGAAATGACTTCCAAACTCATAACCCTGAACTACGTGCCTACCTCACCACAATCATACCCCTAAAATATTGAGGAAAAAGTCACACATAAGGATTCAGAATTTGGGGTAGACTACAAGTAAATTTGTATCTCACATCCATTCAATAGAATTTTAGAGGTAACTGAAAACCACAGATTCATGATTACATCATAGAGTTATAATTACAGTGATTTTCATGAATTATGAAAGCAAAGGGAATTGGTTTACAGTTCTGTTTTTAAGTTTTCCTCTTTGAGGCCTTTTTTTTCATTTTAGTCAGTAATCACCACTTTTCCTTAGGGGGACATTACAGAAAATCTGGTGAAGAATAATAGTTCCTTGACTTGTTCTGATATACCCAAATAGACTTGTTTTCTAATATTACCAAAAGCATTAAGTTAATGACACTTGTTTAAGGTGATGTTGACAAATGCGTCTACCCATGTGGGAGACCTGACACAGGCCAGGTAGCATCATCCAACACCCATTGGCACACACAAACTCGTGCTGGGGAACTACCTGGAGCAAAGCACCACAGTATTCATTTGTGAGGGCTGAGTGTATGGTGGGCAGGGTAGTTCTGGACTACAATTTCCACTGGATTGCATAATAGATGGTGCAAGGGAAATACTGAGTGACTGCAACCACCATTGTGTGTATAGGCTGATGTGGATGATGGACAGAATCAGACCCAACACTGCCTGGACCACACAGGAATCAGGCCTGTGGACACCTCAGGAGAGGATTGGAGAATACTATAACTGGACTGCTGAACTCAAAACTCCATGAGGAACAGCATTGGGTCTGTTGTCTGATCATGAGGTGCATGTTTCAGAATTGCACCTCCGTGGTTGTTAATCCTATGCTGTGGACAGCATGCCAAGATGCACATGGAAGAGGCCTAAAGAGAACATCTACTACCAAGGAGAGCAGAACAAATTGGAGAATTCTTCTGGCCATGTTTTGACAGCAAGTGTCTGAGCAAGTGGAAACTTTGAGTGCACTAAGTTAGTCAGTGGATCTTGGAAGGATTCATCTGCCTTGGTACACTGATATCAACAACACCTCAGAGCTATGAAAACCGCTTAAGCAGTACACTTGCAACATGCTCCATATCAGTGACCCTAGGATGATATCAACTGGAAATCCCACATAGCTGCGTGCAGATGAGTTAGACTGCTGAGAATTGCATTCTTCTGTTCTCTTCTCCCTTCCTCCAGAATAGGAAGGAAAACAATGAAAATAATTCTCATCCTCTTTCTCCATTTGCAACCCTTCCTACCATAATCAGTGATTCACATGAGTGTCTGTTCTATTGAAATATGACAAAATCACAAAAATAAAACTTGAAAGTAAATAAACAAAAACAAAACTCCCAGTACCACCATCTTGATGGGCAGAGCCAGATGAGGAATGAACCCTGAGAGACACTAAAAGACAAAGCTACTGTACTTGCAGATAAGCAAGGGATTGGAGACCTGGTGGTTTGGAAGGGAGAAGTTGAAAGATCTGTATGGGTCAGACTGATTCACCAGCCCTCATGTGCATCCTGAGGTGGGCTTGTTAGCACAGAGCGTCGCTGACCACTACATGACACCCCACATGAAAGCTATGGCTGGGGCCCTGTCTAGCAGAGCTAGATCTCAGTACCTGACCAAGGGTCAGGACACGAAATGGATCACATTAGACAGGGCCATGACACTAACCAGCACTTGAAAACACTACATCTGAGGGTAGATTCCACATGTGATAAGTGGGTCCAACCCTATGGATTTACAAGTTCCACTGGTTAGCTCAGGAGTTGGGGTGATTATGCGCTGAACTATGAGTGAACATGGAACTCACCAACACTCACAGGTTCTTGGGCCAAGAAAAGGGTGGGGCAGGTCCAAGCTGCAGCACCTGCATATGCATACTAAAATAGGGTGTGGGGCGGTTCAGCTCACAACATCCACCAGTTCATAAAAGCCGAGATGAGGGGCAGGCTATGCCAAGCAAGGGCTTAGCTCCTGCTTATATATGTGAGACCTGGGTGTTGGAGTGAATATGTTGTCTTGAACTAGGGTTCAAGTGAGCTGGGCAAGTAATCCCCATCGGTTGGCATCTTCATAGGTTGGTTTTGGAAGGGGGCCGACCAGGCAGGAATGAGCAAACCTGAGTGCAGAAGCAAGACTGGAGTGCAGATTATGTGGGCCTAAGGTGTCATACCTACTACTCTACATGAGTTAGGAATGAGAGCAGACTGAGCCAGGGCCAGTTTGCAGCATCCACCGGTGAGAGTTGGGACTGTAGGCTGGCTATGTCAGGCAAGACTGAAGCATCAGAACGGAAAGGCTAAAACAGATGAAGAGCTATTTCAGACTGGATCAGAACAACCCCTGCACACTCGAGATATGTGGATGGGAACAGGCTTGGTTGGAGAGCAAAGGAGATGTCCTGGTTTTGGTGATTCCAATTGGTGTGCATGAGGGCCAGTGTGGGTTCTGGTATGCATATGGCTGCAGGATCCGTTGGCATGTGTGTCGGCTGGGTGTGGGATTGGTCAGACTGGGCTAGACTCCAGCACCCCCTGGTGATTATGAGAACCAGGATGGTGTAGGATGGGTCGGGCTATGTCTCTGTCCCTGCTGAGCCATGTGTGAGCTGTGTCTTGGTGTGGACCAGGTTTAGCTGGGATGTACCACCCAAAAGCAAGAAACTGGAATGAGTGAAGGCCAGTCAGGAGAGGCTACTATTCCTTCTAGGACAAGAAGTGGATGAAGTACATCTGGCCCATGGAATCACTGGTGTGTTCAAGATCTGCCATTGGGAGAGACCCTGATGGAGGAGCTTGGGTAACTTCTCTGTTGGGACATTCTTCCTGCAGGTGAACGCAATAACCAAGATGTGGAGCAGCCTAGACTAGGCCAAAATATGGTACCCATAGGTGTTGGGAGCACTGCATAAGTGCCCTGCCCTAAGATGGCACCAAGACCATTCCTCCTCTTGGAACTTGGCGGTAAACAGGTTTCAGGAAGTTGCAGAGGATTGGTTCAAGGCCACATGACGTCTGCGTGGTGCGCGTGTGATCAGAGTTGTGGTTTGTGTGCTTACTACATTCTTTGGTGACCTTTAAGTGGATTGGCTGGAAAAGAGTATATTCTGTGAGGATTTGGGGGAGGCAGCTTGCTTTCTGCCTTTGGCTTTTGCTTTGCTTAGCCTTGCTTTGCTGCTCAAGGACAATGTGCTGTGGCTACTCCCTGTTTGCTTTGCACTTGGATTTTCTGTTCTTTTACTTTATCTATGCTGCTTAATCAATAAAGCTTTGTGAAGAGATCACGTTGTATCGGGGTCTTGCTCATGGGACGAGGGACCCCGATACACAGGCATGCATTTAGCGCAGGTCAGGGGCAGGCCAGGCTGGGTCAGTTCATATCACCTGCTGGAAAATCTAAGTGCCAGAATGGAGCCTGGGTCAGAGCAGGTCAGGATGCAATACCAGGCAGTCCACATTAGGGCCTGGTCTGGGGACACGTTAGGGCTGGGACTGGGGGCTTGCAGGCTGGTCTAGGTTGTAGCATTCACCACTGTGAGCTGGAACTGGGCGTGGTCCATGTTGGGCGAGGCTACAGCACCCATTGGCAATTGCTGAGATGAGGCACATTATGCTAGACTGGGCCAAATCACCCAAACAGCACATGTAAAGCCCTGGGAGTGGGAATGGACCCAGCGGACATGCTTCAGGGGCTCCACCCCTGGGCCACTATCCCCCCACTGGTGAGCATGAGAGCTGGAATTGGGGGAATACAAGGTCGGGCAGAGCTACAACATGCATGTGAGGTGGATCAGGGAAAAGCCAGGCATGGTACATGCATAAATCAAAATGGGTGTGGGCAGTCTGGGTTTTGCCACAGCATCAGTTGGCAACTGCTGACATAGAGGAGGGGGCAAATTTTGTCATGCACAGGCATGTCTAGACAGATGGTAGCACCCACTGGCACTAGGGGATGGTGAACATGGAACCCTGCCTGGATAGTGGGGCTGGTTGGGATATATTAGGCTTAATGCCATTGACATATATAAGAGCCAAATGGGATATGGGACAGATGGGACTAATCATCTGTACATACTGGCAAGCATGGGAATCAGGGTAGAGTGTGGGTCTGGTGAGGGTTATGGCAGGGCACTGCAACTAGGCTGCAGCTACCACTGGTTTATGTGAAGGGTGAGTATGTGGTGAGCAGGATTGGGCTGGACTCCAACACTCATTAGTTTGCATAAAACACTAGGCTGGGGACAGAACTGACCCAGCAATTGCAACTACCAGTGTGTGCGCAAGTTGATTTGAGTCATGGACTCTGCTGGACCCTGTATTGGCAAACACATACAAGGTTCAGGTCTGGATGGCCTCAGTTTAAATTTCTTTGGTGATTCCCCATGTTAGACTCAGAACCCCAACCATGGAGAGAATTGTCAGTTCCATGATCTGACCTGGAGTGCATGTGTCAGAGCTGGGCCACCTCAATGGCTCAGATGGAGCAGTTGACAGCATATTCAAATGCACATGAAGGATATGACAATACATTGGATCCCCCAGAGGACACCTGGTAATATGGCAGAGGATGAAGGACAGAACAAATTGATCAACTACTGCAACCAAGTGTTGGCAGTGAATATGTGGGCAGATGAAGACTAAAGTGGATCACAGCAGCCAGTGGATGCTGAAGTGATTTCATCGCTATTAGAGTGGCGGGATCAACAAAAATGAAAGACTATTGAACCATCAAAACCTCTTGGGAACTTCATGGCATTGTAAATTTCTGTTTTTCTTTCTGTTGTTGATTTTGAATTGTGGCTTTTCATTTAAGGGTATGCATGTTAATTGTGTGATGGATACTATCATATCCAGATAAGTGAATACAGTGCAGTATACATCTCTACTTCCAGATCCAAGAGGGACTTCTAATGAAACAGTTAACTATGTCCTGAAAATAGATGTTTGACTCTCTGCCATTGTCCATGCTTGCAATGATCGACACATGACTGTTTATGAAGCACTATACCATAGTAATACTATAGGGTAACTCATTGGAGGGGAAAGGACCTTGGGTGCAGATATGGGAAATCCCAAGGCCTATTGAATGGTATCTAAAATGCTAATAATAAAAAAAAAGTGTAAATAAAAATGCTAGCACAGTATGTCCATTAGATAGCCTTAAATATAAAGTGAAGTTGAAATCTTCATATATCCTGGTGTCCTTGAATATCCATCCCAGAAAAATAAAATTAAATAGGAAAATTTTTAAAATAATTTTAGCATATGCATCAATTTCATCACATCTGAAAGTGAATGCTTTACTTCATTGAAGTTATGATTTTCTCATTACTTCTAATCATATCATTCTGAGTTTCCTATGCTCAGGGACAACTGGACCAGTATTAGTGAGAACAGGTGCAATGTGTGTCTGGCAGGGCAAACATAGCATGTCTGCTTCCACAGCAGTCACCATCTCAGACTAGCAACATTCATATTAAACTGGAAATGATGGGCCTCCCATAGCTCAGATACATAACTCTTCCATACTAGATCAATGAGAATGCTTGAAAGATTCACCAGAATGGATCCAAGTCTGAGAGGTTGTGTGCAAGTGTGGATATGCTTCTGAAGAATAAAAATACCCTTATTTTAAATCATCTGATCTTGAATTCATCAAGAGGATCAAAGAACATAGTGGTTCTAATTGGGTTAAAGATTCACATTTAGGCAAGTCATAGCAAGGAAGTGGTTTGTGGGGATAGATGGTAGAGTGTAGTTTTTTGTTTTTGTGGGTGTGTGGAATAGTGGATGGAGTAAAACTGACAGAGGAGACTGAGGGACAGGTGGCACAACACAGAATAGAAGGTATGACATCTACAATATGTTATCTTGACCTTGATCCTCTGTGCTGCTGAAATCAATGGCACCGTTTCTGTCTTCCAGAAATGAACTTGTCCTGGAGTGTAATAAAAATGGAGGGAATGCAGATTACATTCTGGTCCCAATACAGGTGCTCTGGCTCAGGTCTTTTCCTGAGTCGGATTAATTGAGGGGACAATTTCCTGATTTCCAGGAGCTGTGTTGTTTGCTTAGATGATGACATCACAATTAAATGAGTGGCTATGCCCCTACAATCTCCTAGAGCAGAGGGGATTGCTTGAGAGAACAGCTGTGGCTTGTACTTGTCCTGAAGTCAAGCTTACAGTTTCCTTTTGTCTGTTGACAAGTACTGAGGGCAGATAACCTGCCCAGGCAGGCCTGTCTTGGAGAAATGAGGCCACAGGTGAGAATTGTTGAAGCCAGCTGTTCTCCATTTTCTCCTAGAAACCAGGGAAGTTCACCTTTTTTTTCCTGGAGTAGCTATTATTCTAAGGATGCCAAGGCCAGGGCTGTCCTGTTTCTGCAGGTGAAATAAGAGCCATGGGACTGGAGAGAGATAAGCTTGTACCATCCCTTTACTATGACCACATCTTGAGGACTCATCTCAAAACAGATTCACATCAGAGGGTTAGCTGGGTGAGTGTCTTTCTCTTTACCTTGCAGAGAAATTTTCATGAGCAGGTGTATGCTGGAATGATGTAGGGCAATTTTCAGGAAAATTCTCTGCTCATTATATCAATGTTGGATTGTTGAAATGATCAATTTTATGAATTGTGTAAGTGTATATGTGAGAAGAGGTTTGGAAAGGTATGATTTTTTTTTACTGTCTTGGATTGGAGTTGCATTCAGTTGGCTAGAGGGGATTACACCTTCTTGGAGTGAGGTGAGAGGACACTGGCAACCTGTGTCACTGGTGATATTGCCTGAAGAAGCATCTTGTGGACCACGCTGTGTCTCAGTCTAGCATAATTCACTGTGGGAGGTAAGTTCTTAACCCTGTGAAGCTAGAGCATATTACTTTAATTCCCCCTCCCCCACCCCACCCTCATTCACCGCAAAGGCCTCCATTGACTAGTAGAGTGGAATTGCCATCTTAACAAAGCATATTGAGACTGCTGGAGGTAACCTTTGATTTGATTCTATCTTGCAGTGTTGGTATGTCAGATCACCCAATTAGGACAATGAAGTACTCCCCTTGCATTATTCTATTAAGGCATCCCAGCTCAAATTACTGAAGTAGGACTTCTACCAACTTCTATTGGGCAAGCGAGTAGCTCTGGGAATTCACACTGTCTCCATGGATGGCAGAAGCACATGTCACTCAGTTTGGGTCCCACGTTTACTATGACTGTCAAAATTGCCACATAACGTGGATTGGCTCATGCCTCGCTGGGTGGGACACAAAGATTAGTCACTCCTCACCATGGTGTTGGGGATTTCCCTGCACATCCCCCCCCCAAAAAAAGGTTCCGCACCTTAATTGTCGACAAATGTCTTGTTAGAGTTACAAGCCAGTGTAGATTATCCTAAAATCTGCCAAGATCAGCAAAAAAATACTTCAACACAACAAATGGCTAAATACTAAAATGAAATAGACACGAGACAGCTGAATGGTACCTTATAGCCATTTTAAGGTATATAGCAAGAAACTGTTCAACCCATCTGGACAATAAGTAGCTGGACTCTATGCTTGGTATACGTTTTCAAGGAAAGAATCTTGATTGAATTTGAACTGTAATACTACATCAAGGTGGAGGAATCCACCGGGGGGGAGGGGAGGGGGAGGGGTGGGGAGGATTCCCAGAGCCTATGAAACTGTCACATAATGCAAAATAATTAACAATAATAATAATAATAATAAATATTTAAAAAAAACAAAATTGCCACATAAGCTTTAGAGGAGACACTAGAGAGAGAGTTTAAGCACCGAGATAAAGAAAATATATCTGATGGGTACAAACACAAAGACTTTGATATAGTTTAGTATAGTTTCTTAGGAGATTTAATCTAAGAGCAAAACAGAATCATCATTCACCATGGTTAAGTGGAATTAATCCAAAGGACACAAGGTGATTCAAGATACACACAATGGGCCAAGCGTGAAGGCACAATGTGTTTGTCCTTGCCTTGCATGTAACAGGATCCCATAAAGGCATGATTTCATTTCTCTGTAAATCTTCCTTTCTTCCCAATCATGTAATTTAAATAGCTTTTTAAAGCATGCCCAGTCAGTAAATATAGTACATTACATCAACAAAATGAAGGCTAACAATCAGGTTATCATCTCAGTCATTGTAGAAAAGAAACATGAGGATTTCCATCACTCACTCATCCTGGAAATCCTCATAAGGAATGTGGAAAAATCCTATGAAAAAATTTTAGCAAACATCATGCTGAATAGGGAAAAAGCTGAAATGATTTCCACTTAATTCTGCAAGCAGACAGAATGCCATTTCTTTTTTCTCTTTACTTAAATTAGCAGTTTTAGCCAAAGATGTAGGCAAGTGAAAAATACAAAGGGATTATAAAAATGAAGAAAAACAGTAAAATTATTCCTGTTTTAAGATGACATGATAGGGCTTGGCAGCGTGGCCTAGTGGCTAAGGTCCTCGCCTCGATCCCATATGGCTGCTGGTTCTAATCCCGGCAGCTCCACTTCCTCTCTCTCTCTCCTCCTCTCAGTATATCTGACTTTGTAATAAAAATAAAATAAATCTTTAAAAAAAAAAAAAAAAGATGACATGATACTAATTCATTAAAAATAGCCTAAATTCTCTACCAAAATTTTTAAGATTAGATATACCAGTTCAATAACTGCTTTAGGATACAGAATCAACCCACAAAAATCAGAAGCTCTTGTATTCACCAAATGTATAAAATAATTTCTGAGAAAGAAATAACAAATAATTTGCTTTCTTAATTAACTAGATTCACTAACTCCGCAGATGGATACAAATGATCTTCTTTGCACAACTCCAGAAGAAAAACACCCTAAATTTTTTAGGAAAGAACAGACTCTTAAAATATCCAAATATCCAAAGCAATTTTGAATAAAAATAGTACCTGAAAGCATTAAAATCCTGATTTTAAAATATTTACAGTAGTTATTATTATTTTTAAAGCAACTTAAAATCAGATACAACAATGGAATAGAGAGAAATCACACTTATCAATCCATGTTTGTGTATTCACCTTATTCCCAACAAAAATGCGCAGAACATACACTGAGAGAAAAAAAAAAGACCTTTACAAACGAGTGCTGGTAATAATGGGTATGCATATGGAGAACACTAAACCATGACCCACATGCTCCCTTCTGTAACCCTGTATAGAATCCCAAAATGTATCAAAGTTCTATAGATGTAAATCCTCAAGCTATGTATCCACTCAAAAAACAAACAAACACCCTACAGGGAGACACTTCATGACAACAATGTAAGCAGCTTATTTTGCTAAGTAGGGGTCAAAGCTTAAGACATCAATAATGAAAACTCCTTTGGAGGAAACCTCAAATACTCAGGCAACAATGCAACAGTACAAATGAGATCATATCAAACAGTAAAGTATGAGTGAAACTGAACATAAATTGACAGAACAGCAGGAATCAGACT
Source organism: Ochotona princeps (assembly GCF_030435755.1). Classification (NCBI taxonomy): domain Eukaryota; kingdom Metazoa; phylum Chordata; class Mammalia; order Lagomorpha; family Ochotonidae; genus Ochotona; species Ochotona princeps. The sequence continues at coordinate 131,657,974 of NC_080833.1, forward strand.
GGGGGTGGAGGAAGGTTTAATTAATTTTGTAATCTGAAGGTGAGTTCAGCTTGGTAAAGCTAGAAGAAAAAAACTATGATCAAATTAAAGATTGAGGCAGAGCAGGTCTCCTAGGTGTCCCAACAGAATTGCAAAACTGTGACATCATAAAGATGCCTAGCCACACCCTGCTCTGCAGTTACCATGGAGATCCCTCTGTGCCTCAGCTCTCACACCATGGAGCCTTCAAGCTACCTCCTCAACCTTGGAGACTTCTGGAAGCATCACTCTGTGTTTCTGTTTTGTTGTGCTGGGACCCAGATGGTCACTGTTCTAGAGGGCCCATCTTTTCATAATTCAGGTGAGCTCTATGTTGAAGAGTGAGGGGGTATGATGCAAACAATTTTTAAAATTTGATTGTGATTTGCGAAAATCACTAGATTTATTTCAGACTTACAGTTTCAATTTTTCATTACACTAAATTAGAACACAATCAAATTTATTAAATTTTTCTTCTTAGAAATCTATTTCAAATTGCAACCTGTGAATATTTATGTATCTTACAAACATATTGCTTTGAACATTCCTTAAAATCATGTTTTGATTAGAATATGTATATATATATACACACATATGTTTTTTTCAGCCTTCCATTCTTCTGAATGGAATCTTTACGATACTCAAAGGAAGGCAGTAGATATCATTTGAATCTTAATTTTAATGGGATTTATTTCCTCTTGTTTTTTAAAACCTTATGAAAAGTGAGCAAATTTAACAATCCAAAATTAGAATCAAACAGATATTTCCCATCTTACCTTACCCACTGCGCTACTTCCTTTCATTTTTAAATTTTTCAATATTTTTTTTTATAAAATTTAGTTGGCTCTGGGCTCTCCCCTCCCCCTCCACCAAGTTCCCTCCCATCCACTCTTTTCTCCAATTCAGCCCATCTTTCCTCCACTAGAGTGCTTGACTGTCATTTTGTTACGGGGTCACCCGTGTATCCTGAGACCCTAATGTAGGTACAGTGAGGATTAGATCTTCATTGTTTATTGGCAGTATCAATAACAGTGATAAAACAGACATTGACCATCTTAGGCAGTTTATAAAATCACCCTATTTTGGATGGTTGATTAATGAATGAATTACATCACAAGTTCTTGTTACATAAGGTATAGGTAAATATGAAATCACATAAAGTAAGAGTCACACATAATATCACTAGATTTGACATCATGTTTTATTATATTAGAGCAAACATATGATCTCCAACCTTTTGGGATTGGCTCATTTCCCTAAGTGTAATGGTCTTTAGTTTGGCCCATTTGGCCACAAAGTAATGCATTTCATTTTTTAATTGCTGAATAGTATTCCATAGTGTAGATGAACCAGTTTCTTCATCCAGTTCTCTGTTGATGGGCATTTAGGTTGCTTCCATGCTCTTGCGATTGTTAATTGTGCTGCAATGAACTTTGGGGTGCATGTTCTTTGTTGTGTAACAAGTCTTTTGGATATATTCCTAGAAATGATATTGTTGGGTCCTCTGGAAGGTAAATTTTTAATTGCTGAAGTGTTCTCCATACTGACTTACACAGTGGCCTTACTAGCCTGCATTCCCACCAGCAGTGGAGTAGGGTTCCCTTTTCGCTGCAACCTTACAAGCGGGTGTTGTTGATATATATTTACATTCACATGGCCCATGCTTACTGGTGTTAATTGGAACCTCAGTGTTGTTTTTATGTGATTTTCCCTTATTGCCATAGAGCTTGAGCATTTTTCATGTGTTTATTAGCCATTTGAATTTGTCCCATTGCAGTGTCTGCCCATTTCTTGACTGGTTTGTTTGTTTTGATATTATTGTTGTTCTGGAGTTCTTTGTATATTCTGAAAATTAGTCCTTTGTCTCCTGTGTAGTGTGCAAAGATTTCTCCCATTTTTTAGTTTGCTTTTTAATTTTATTAATTGGCTTCTTTGCTGTGCAGAAGCTTCTTAGCTTAATTTAGTTACATTTGTTTATTTTGGTCTTGACTTCTTTTGCTTTTGGTGTTTTGTCTAGGAAGTTTATGCCCACAATAATATCTTGCAGAGTGTTTACAACTTTCTTCTTTCAAAGATTTGCGGGTTTCTGACTGTAGGTTCAACTCTTTCATCCATTTAGATTTGATCTTTTTGTGTGGTGAAAAATGTGGGTCTTGCTTCTTATTTCTACAGGATACTATGCAGTTGTCTCATCTGTTGAAGAGACCTTCCTTTTCTCCAGGATTGTTTTCTGTTTTCTTGTTGAAGAATAGATAGTTGTGCACGTGTGGGTTCCCTTCTGGATTTTCTATTTTACTGCATTGATTTACCTCTCTGTTTCTAACCAGTAGCAGGCTGTTTTGATCACTACTGCCTTATAATATGCCTGAAGATATGGGAATGTGATCTCTACCCCTATGTTCTTATTCTTCAGGATAGTTCTGGCTATTCGTTGTTTTGTGTGTGTGTGTGTGTGTGTGTGTGTGTGTGTGTGTGTGTGTGTTTCCAGATGAACTTTCACATCATTTTTTTCCAGCTCTGTGAAGTATGTTCTTGTTATTTTGATTGGAATCACATTGAATATATTGCTTTTGGCAGTAAGGCCGTTTTGATTATGTTTACTCTGCCCATCCAGGAACAAGGCATTTTTCTCCAATGTTTGAAGTATTTTATATTGCTTGTCTAAATGTGTAGTTTTCCTCATATTCCATATCCTTTGATAGGTTTATCCCTAGGTATATTTTCTGCTCTGCTATTTTGAAGGGCTTCACACTTGTTAGTACTTCCTCAGCCTTGGAGTTGTTTGCATACACTGTGGCTGTTGATTTATTTTCATTTACCTTGTACCTTGCCACTTTGCTTATCGCTCACATTAGTTGTAGCAATTTCTTAATTGAGTCTCCTCGTTCTCCTATGTATTGGATCATGTCATCTGCAAACATAGATAATTTGGTTTCCTCATTAGCCATTTGAATTCCTTTGGTTCATTTTTCTCGTCTAATAACATTTGCCAATACTTTCAGTATTATATTAAATAGCAGTGGGGATAGTGGACATCCTTGTGTGGCTCCAGATTTTAGCAAGAAGGCTTCTAATATTTCCCCATTCAGTATAATGTTGGCATTAGGTTTTTCATATATTGCTTGGATCGTGTTGTGGATTGTTCCTTCTATGCCTACCTTTTTGAGTGTTTTTAGCATAAAGTGGTGCTGGATCTTGTCAAAAGCTTTTTCTGCACATATTGAGACTACAATGATTCTTGTTCTGGAGTTTTTTGATATGATGTATCACATTTATAGCTTATGTATGTTGAACCATCCCTGTATACCTGGAATGAATCCCACTTGATCCAGGTGAATGATTTGTCTGATGTGTTTTTGTATTCTGTTGGCTAGGATTTTGTTGAGGATCTTAGCATCGGTGTTCATCAGGGATATAAGTCTACAGTTTTCTATTTCTGTAGGATATGTATCCAGTTTTGGTATTAAAGTAATTTTGGCTTCAAGGAACGAGTTTGCAAGAATTGCTTTCCCTACTATGGATTTGAAGAGTTTATGGAGGATTGAAGTCAATTCTGGAATGCCTAGACATTTCTTTTCTGGTAGGACTTTAGTTACTGCTTCAATCTCTGCCACTATTACAGGTTTTATTAGATTTTCGATTGCTTTGTGGTTAAGTTTTGGTAGTTGATGGTATTCTAAGAACCTCACCATTTCATGGAGGTCTTTGATTTGTTGGCATATAGTTGTATGGAGTGACTTCTGATTATTCTCTGTATGTCTACAGTGTCTGTTGTTTTGTTTCCTTTTCCATTTTTTGATCGTATTAATTAGTTTTTTTCTCACATTTTTTATCAGCTTGGTCAGTGTGGTCTCTATTTTGTTTATTTTTTCAAGGAACGAATTTTTTAATTCATTCATTTTGTATATGGAATTTTTGTCTTTGTCTGGTTAATTTTTCTCTAATTTTTATAATTTCATCTTTTCTGTTGTTTTGTGGGTTTGCTTTGTTATTGATTTTCCAAATTCTCCAGGTATATACTGAGCTAGCATATCTGTTGTCACTTCTGCTTCTTGACATAGGCCACAAATGCAATAAATTTGCCTCTTAATAATGCCTTGGTGGTATCTCACACATGTTGGTATCTTGTGCTTGAGTCTTCATTGGTTACAAGGAATTTTTTTTGGTTTCTTCTTTAATTTATTTTCTGACCCACAGTTTGTTTAGTAGTATGTTGTTTGTCTTCCAAACTTTACATATTTCCTAGGGTGTTTTGATTTATTGATTTCTAGTTTCATTCCATGATGGTCTGAAAAGATGAATGGTATGATTCCACTTTTCTTGAATTCAGTGAGACTTGTTTTGTGCCCTATCATGTGGTTGATCTTGGAGAAGGTGCCATGTACAACTGAAGAAATGTATGTTCTGTGTCCATGAAATGGAAGGTTCTATATATACAAATTAGATCTACTTCTTCTATTGTCTGTGAGTTCTGTTGTTTCTTTGTTGAGTTTCTGTGTTAATCTGTCTAGCGGTGTTAATAGGGTGTTAAATTCTCCCACAATGATTTTGTTGGCATCAATGTCTCCTCTTAAGTCAGCCAATATTTTTTTTTCCATATGGCTAGGTGCTCTTTTGTTTGGCATGCAAACATTTATTATTTTTTATTTCTTCTTGGTGAATGGCTCCCTTTATCATTATGAAATGTCTGTCTTTATCTCTCTTGGTATCTCTCACAGTGAAGCCCATATCATCTGAAGTTAGAACAGCTATAGTTGCTCTTTTTCCTTTCCAATCGCATGAAATTCTTTTTCCATCCTCCCACTTTCAGCTTCTTTGCATCTTTGTTGATTGTGTAGCCTGTAGGCAACAGTTAGTCAGGTCCTGTTTTTTGATCCCTTCTGCTAATCTATATATTTTGACTGAGGAGTTTAGGCCATTTATGTTCATACTTAGTAATGATAGGTTGTGATTTAGGCATATCATAATTGCGTGTGTATGTGTGTGTGTGTGTGTGTGTGTGTGTCGGTGTCTCTGTCTAGTGTTACCTCTTTTGTGTTTCAGTGTGAAGATCTTTCCCTTTGCTGGCTTTGATTCAGGTCCATTTCTTTTCTTTCTGACTTCAGCACATTTCTGAAGAGTGTTAGTAGGGCTGGTTTGATATGGATGAATTCTTCCAGCTTCTCTTTACTGTGGAAGTATCTGACTTCGTTTTCCAAGCAGAAATGAAAACTTTGCCAGGTACAATATTCTTCGTTAATAGTTATGCCGCTTTAAGGTCTGAAAGATGTTACCTTATTGAAAAGTCAGCAGTGATTCTGATTGGTTTTACTCTGAATGTTATATTTTTTTTCATGCTTGTTTCAATATCCTTTCTTTGTATTCCTTTGAGGGGAGCTTGCTTACACTCTGTCTGGCCCTTTGGGGTCAAATCTGATTTGTGTTCTCTATCCTTGAATTTTGCTTGCTTTTATGTTCCCCAATTTTAGGACGTTCCCCTTTACAATTTTGTTGGACACCTCCTGTAATCCTGATTCTCTTTCCACACCTTCCAGAATTTCTATAATTCTGATATTTGACTTTTTGGTGGTGTCATTTATTTCTTGTATAGATATCATGGTTTTGATCAGATTTTCTTCCAGATATTTTCCTTGTTGTGTGTTCTGAATTTTGTTATCTTCTACATCTGAAATTCTTTTCTCTGCAGCATTCATTCTGTTGGCCAAGCTTAATTTCTGTGATAATGCTATTTTTGCATTCCTTAAATTCTTTTCAGTGCTTTTCACAATCTCTGAAGAATTTCTTGATTATTTTTTTATATTCCTAATCTGGTAGTTCCTCAATGTCTTTGTCTCACAACTCTGAGACCTGAGACTGAGTTGTTTTTAGTCATTTTGGGGGGGACGGGGGCTGCCTTTTTCCTCTGAATAATTACTTTTACTGATACTTCTCCCCATTGTTTTCATTTTGAAATTTTATGCTCTATTGTGCTTTTGGGGCTTCTGGGGCCATTGTCTCTTTCTCTCTGGGTTATTGAAGCCCATTAGTCTGCCTGGTTACAGGGTGCTTGTCAGATGCTGCCACCGTGTGGACAACTAGTGCTATCCTCAGCAGTAGCAGTTTCCAGCCTCAGGCGTGTGGAGCTTTGCACAGGTTCTCTGTGTTGGCCCCTTTTTCCTTCTTGCCTCCCCAGCCTCTGCTTTCTGTGCAGTTTCCCAGATCAGATATGGTCCAGCCAGGACCACTCGGTGTGCAGACAGCGGAGTGGTTCTCCACACACTGTGGGGCACCGTACCTTCTCTAGCCAAGAAAGAGCCACGGTTGGGGAGGTGGTGAGTGGCTTTCTGTGCCCCAGCATTTGTACCTCTGCCACTGGCTTCTCCCGAGGTCTGACAGGTATTGGAATGCCACGTGATCCAAGTGCTCCTTCAAAGTCTGAGTCCATGAGAAAAACTTCTGACCCTGATGGTCCTTGTGTCTCTTTTTTGGGGTATTCAGGCATCGCTCTGTGCGACTCAGGCCCCAATGCCCTTCGCTGGGGGTAGACTCTGGGTTTGCTGCATGCACCATTGACCTGTACCCTTCACCTCGCGGCTACCCTTTCCCCAAAGGACTTCCCTCCTCTGGGAGACGTTGCTTGAGTCTACAGTTCCCGAGTAGTTTTCTGGCAGTTTTTTTGTTTTTCTCTTTGCTTATTTGGTTTGTTTGTTTGCTTGTTTGTTTTCATTTTTGTTGATCCCACCAGTATCCTTGAGCTAACAGACTTTCTGCTGCCCTCTGTTTCTTATGGGTTAGTTAGGCTACTGCCGGCTTCTTCCCTGAATGGATTATTGACTCACTAGGTTTAGAGTCTGTATTGTCAGGGTGGTATCCGCTTCTGGCAGCTCTGTTTGCAGGTTGCAGTGTTGAGGTTTGTTTATTTGTTTGTTTCTGAGTTGCTCTCCTGCCACTGTGGATTCTTTTGGTACCAATAAATCTTGGGAGCTTCGGACACCTTTCCCTGCACTGTTTCACTTCCTGCTCTCTCCTCTACTTAATTCTCTCACTCTCTTTGCACTCTCAGCTACACCAATCTTCCGTGGTTGGCCAACATTTTTCCTTTCTCCCATTTAAGTTTCTTATATTTTTCTTTATCATTGACATAGTTTCACTTAACTCTGCAATTACAGGTTTAACACTGCTTTGGGTGAAGAGTTCAACAAACAAGGCATCCTTGTATGATTGCTCAGTGGCTATATGCTCATATTGCCAGTGCTATGATTCCCTATGGTTACTGGTTTGTATCACAGATGCTGAACTTCCCCTCCAACTCCTTGCTTAGGCCTGGGACGGCAAAAGAAGATTGCACAAAGCCTTTGGATTCTGTCCTCATGTGGGAGACCTGGAAGAAAGTCCAAGCTCCTTGCTTTGGATCAACTCAGGTTCAGCTATTGCAGTCAGTTAGTGAGTAAGCCAGCATATCAAAATCATTTCTCTCCAAAAATATGATTTACATTTTCAGTAACAAATAAATCTTTTAAAACAACTACAATAAATAATAATTAGAAAAAGAGCATACACTCGCTAAAGAAAATAGACACAGTATGCAACAAATAATCAAATGTCAAGTTGCCATTGTTGTCCCAGTAGATTACATCTCTTTTTTGTACACCGATTTTGAGTTATCACATCCACAGCTAGATCTTCTATCTGCATACTTTTTCATAGTGGTGATAATCATTCTCACTTCTGCTGCTGGCATATCTGCAAGCGTAGTTCCTTAGGCTCCATGTATTCTGTAAAATTTGATTTCTGCTTGTTTAGGAAGATCTCTATTTCACATTGATGAATACAGCTTTATGAATGGCAGTTTCTTTATTTTAGAACCTGGGATATTTCTCTGCATTCTCTTGTAGCCAGTAGGATTTCTGATGAGAAAGATTTTAGGTCTAACTGAGGATTCCCTGAAGGTAATCTGGGGTGTTTCTCATGGACATTTTAGAATCTTCTCTGTCTTTCAATGTTGAAAGTTAGACTCTAGTGTGTTGTGGTGAAGGTTGTTTCTAAACATGATTATTAGGACCTCTGCATGCTTCCTGTACTTGGTGTCCCCTTTCTCTTCATAGGGAAGTTCTCTGGTACCATAGGTCTTCTAATCCACTTTATCTTGGCACGCTTTCTGGAGTTACTGAGATTTGTATGTTTGGTCATTGTGTTTCACTAATTTTGAGCACTCTTGAATTTTCCTGATTTTTTCCTCTGGCTATTGACTAATTTATTTCCAGGGATTTGTCTTTTATCTTAGAAACATTTCCTCTCTTGCATGCAAACATTGAAGCTTTCCATGACATTTCCTGTTTCTCATATTGGCTCATTCATTACTAACATTTTTTATTACTTTTCAAAATCTTAATCTTTTGTAGAATTGTTCATCCGTTTCACATGCTGATATTTTAAAAGATTTATTTTATTTTCATTGGAAAGTCAGACATGCAGAGAGGAACAGAGACAGAGTGAAAGATCTGCCAGCTGATGATTCACTCCCCAAGCAGCTGCAATGGCCAAAGCTGTACCAATCCAAAGCCAGGAACCCAGAGCTTCTTCCAGGTCTCCCATGTGGATAAAGGGTCCAAAGAGTTTCGGCTTGGCTTCAAGGGTCTTGACTTCTGTCCCAGGCCAAAAGCATGGAGCTAGATAGGAAACAGGGAAGCTGGGTTTAGAGCCCATATCAGATCCCAGCATGTGCAAGGCAAAGATTTTAGCACTAGGCCATTGTGTCGGAACCCTCACATGCTGATCTGTATCTCAATAATTTGTTTCTGTGGGATTTTTGAGTAATCAGGTTGTTATTACCTTTTCCTTTATTGGTAGGCATTTCATCAATCTTTTATATTTGTAATAGTTAATACTTTCTATACCCTTTTTGAGTCATAATTACTTCCTTGCTCTTATCCCTGGGCTCCCCTGTTTTTTCCTTTTTTAATTTATTTCTAGAAGTTGGTTTTACCCTCTGATTTTTTTTGTCTTTGAACTATACCTCTGTAGTTTGCTTGAATGACTGTTCCAATAATAGATAGCCCATGTATGCAGGATATTCTGGTCAATATTCAAGTGAAGCGGGAGAAGCAATGATCATGATTATCATTGTAGCCATACCTGCAGGTCCTCTCTATCTAAGTTACCGGTGCATTACCAGTGCACAACATTAGCCCAAAGTCACTATAACTACGCATTTGATGCCAGGACATGTACCCACAAAAAAAGGATCTGTGAAATTCTCTGTGTATCTAGATGCCTGGCTATTCATACCAAAGCCAAATACTAAGTTGTAGAATTTGCACAATTTTTGCATCAGATTCTTATGATTACATCGTTATGCATTTTTGCTCAGACCCATTGATCTGCCCTTATTCCAGAGAGAAAAGGTGTTCTCAGCACCAGCTGCCTGTGAGGGCTTTGCCTTGGCAAATTGTGCATCAGTACTTTGGAAAGCTGGTGATGTGTGCATGTCTCACAGTCTCAGGTGAGGGCTACCTCCACTCTGGCCACAATCCCAGACATGAAGTCAGTGAACAAAATGGAAGTATTTCTTGACAGCACCATGAAATTAAATTTGCCTGCACACACAGTGGCATGCAGTCATGTATATCTATGGGGGGGGGCTTAATGGGGGATGGTGAGCACATGGCATTCTACTTTCTGTATTCCATAAGATTTGATGAATCATTTTATTATTTTCACTCAGTCTAGAAAAGATTAAATTCCCATTTTGATTTCCCCTATGTCACATTGTTCAGAAGTGTATCTCCATGTGGTTGTGTAATATTAAGATTTTAAGTTGTTACTTTGCAGTTTGATAACACTGTGTCAGGAAAGGTAACTCACATGACTTATTTTTTTAATATTGTGAGACTGATTCATAGCTTCCCACATTGTCTATTCTAAAGAAAATTCCATCTGCTGAAAGCAAGAATGAGCATCTGCAGCTGTGGGGTGAATTATTCTATAGATATCAGCTAGTTCCATATGACCTTTATCCAATATTGATGAGATCTTTGGTTTGTTTGATTTCTTTATCTCTATATCAAGTTTCCAGTTATGAAAGTAGGGTCCTGAAATACACATCATAATTTTATTTGAATCTATGATTCAAATTAGATCTATTGACATTTGTTTGAAAGATCCAGGAACCTGGCGCTGCGTCCCATTTACTCTGATTACATAGTCCTGTGACTAATTCCTTATTTTGTTCATAATGAGCTTGTCTCTTTCAATATCTCTTGTATTATAAATCTAGTTTATATGACATCAGGATAGATACTGTTGATGTTTTTCACTTTCCATTAGCATAGGATACTTTATATCCTTGAATTCTCAGCATATGTCTTCATTACTTAGTGACTTGTTTCCAATAGGCAGAAAACAACTGCATCTCGCTTTTCAGTTCATTCAGACATTGCATCTTCATTCAATAATATAACCCATTTATAATCTTTTTTATTATTAATTATTTTGCACTATGTGACAGTTTCATAGGCTCTGGGAATCCCCCCCCCACGCCCCTCCCCCCTGGTGAATTCCTCCACCTTGATGCAGTATTACAGCTCAAATTCAATCAAGATTCTTTCCTTGCAAACATATACCAAGCATAGAGTCCAGCTACTTATTGTCCAGATGGGTTGAACAGCTTCTTGGGGAGACCATTTCTGGTCCGAAGTTAGAGCTTAACCCATTTATATTCAACTAAAGAATGTTCAGTTTTGACTTTGGCCCACCGTTTTGCTTAAATAACTTTGTTGTTTTGCATTTCTTTTTGAAATTTATGGAAAAATCTGTCCTCGTGTTCTTTCATATTGATAGTGATCATTCTCTTTTCTAGTGTAAACTCTACATCTAAGAGACAGTTGGAACTTATGAATGCACTTGGTAAAGCTTAAGTTTACAAGACGAACTAAAAAATCAATAGTCTTTTCATACAAAATTCCATGACTGAGAAAGAACACATTAGATCAGTCCCAGCTACAATATGTAAAAGAAATTAAGTGCATTGGAACATTTTTTATAAGGATTCAAGGGACCCTTATGATAATAACTTCAAAACATTTTTAAAAAGTGGCTGGCGTGGGGCCCGGCGGCGTGGCCTAGCGGCTAAAGTCCTCGCCTTGAAAGCCCCGGGATCCCATATGGGCACCGGTTCTAATCCCGGCAGCTCCACTTCCCATCCAGCTCCCTGCTTGTGGCCTGGGAAAGCAGTTGAGGACGGCCCAATGCATTGGGACCCTGCACCCGCGTGGGAGACCCGGAAGAGGTTCCAGGTTCCCGGCATCGGATCGGCGCGCATCGGCCCGTTGCGGCTCACTTGGGGAGTGAATCATCGGACGGAAGATCTTCCTCTCTGTCTCTCCTCCTCTGTGTATATCTGGCTGTAATAAAATGAATAAATCTTTAAAAAAAAAAGTGGCTGGCGTGATGCCTAGCAGCCAAAGTCCTCATCTTGCTTCCCAGCATCCAATATGGGCACCAGTTCTAATCCTGGCTACTCTGCTCCCTATCAAGGTCCATATTTGTGCCCTCAGAAAGTAGTTGAGGATGGCCCAAAGCCTTGGGACCCTGCACCCCTGTGGGAAACACTGAAGAGACTCTGGTCTCCGGTACCTGTAAATTATAATATTATTGCAACTTCAAACAGCTTGTATCAAATGCACTAAGATATTGTGGTGTAACCAATGAACCAACAGAGACAGACTGCTTATGATCTACATCACAGAACTGAAAAACCTGATATGCTTTTTTTTTTTTTTTTTTTAAAGATTTATTTTATTTTTATTACAAAGTCAGATATACTGAGAGGAGGAGAGATAGAGAGGAAGTGGAGCTGCCGGGATTAGAACCAGCGGCCATATGGGATCAAGGCGAGGACCTTAGCCACTAAGCCACGCTGCCGAGCCCCCTGATATGCTTTTAATACCCTATGTTATTCCACAATGGTTCGGGAGAGCAGAGAAATCTTCCACCTTCTTAGAGTCTGTAAGGAAGATATTAAGTATAAAGTATCAAGATTGTAACAGGTAACTTACAGACAGCAGACTTGAATCTGCAGTAGACATCAACAGAAACTATAAAGCTATACAATGGGATCCAAGAGGGATCCTGACAACCTCTTAATAGGAGGTCAAATGCACAGAGCAGGGCGGGACCCCAGAGTGGAGCAGGTGGACAGGAGCAGGCTTGTATCCCAACTCTGGAGATTCATGGATCCTCACAAGGACTATCAGTATGGGCACCAAGGACTATATCCCAACTGCCAAGCAGACGATAGGGAATTGGAGTGCCCTCGCAAGCCGAGAACTCTGAAGCCATCCATTCCCTATTGGATCTCCCACATGGGATAGTAGAAGCCCAGATCTTTTCTCAAAGGATGTAACAACATCGGAACAACAGCCAGGAGCCCTGAGTTGTCCTCAGAAACAGAAGAACAGTTAACTTGCTTCAGGACTCAGGAGAGGAGCTTTCTCTGGTCCTTACTTAGTTCCAACTTTGGATCCCCACCCTCTCTTGCAAAAACCATCAGGGTCGCTCTGGATCTCCCCCCCCCCCAAAAAAAAATCAGATAGACAGAGACAAGGAAAGTTTATAATGGACAGGAAACAGTCAGCTTGGATGCACATATACATAGCTATGTAGAACACAAAGATTAGTTATGCCTCACTAAGGTATTGAAGATTTCTCTGCACATCCCTGCTAAAACTTTTCTGCTCCTCAGTCGTTAACATATGGTTTATTAGAGTTATAAGTCTGTTTGGACTATCCTAAAATTAGTGAAGTTCAGTAGAAATCATGCTTGAATACTATAAGCTGCTAAATACAAAAATGAAAATAGACACGAGACAGGTGAATAGTACCCTATAACTATTTTAAGGTGTATAGCAGCCTGTTGTGTATATATTAAAATTGAAATGTCAATGAAGTAGTAACAGGATGTGGTTAAGAACTTGCATTTTCTAACATATTGGTCACTCAATACCATGTCAATTAACTTCATGATGTTGCAAATTGTTGTTGAAATTGTGTAGTGGCTTTTCATTGGAGGGGATGATATTATGCCAGCTCTACTTTCAGACCAGGGATGGTCTCCCAATGAAACTGTTGACTATATCTGAACAATAAGATGCCGGACTCTCTGCATTGTCCATGCCCACAATAAAGGAATAATGACTGGACATGAATTGTACTACTGTAACAAAATGGAGGAATTCAATATCGGGGGAGGGCTCTTTGGAGTGGTTGGGAGAATCCAAGAGCCTCTGAAAGTGTGTCATAAAGAAAAAAAAAAAATATGTGATGGAGCCCAGAATGCCAGGAACCAATGAAAACAGACGGAAAGTATCTCCACAAGTGCATAAAACTAGACCCTCAATTAAACTTCTAAATAAACCTATACAATAGAATACTAAACTTTCTACTCTTATCCCTGCCAATGGTTTCATGACCCAGGTGAGGAACAGAAAGTTGGAGAGAAGAATACACTTGATAAAATATTTTACTACAAAACACAGAGGATAATGAAAGGGAGATATTGTTAGAGTTTTTTTTAAATACTGTCTTTGCTGTATGTCAGTGGTCTGAATGTTTTTTTTATTTTCATTTCTTCCGAAAATATTTTTTTCTATTTCTTTAGTGACACATGGATCATGAAGTAGATTTGCTTTCCCCTCAGGCATTTTTTTCATTCCTCTTTCATCTCTCCATGTTGTGAAGTTTATTACTGTTACTGTTGTAGATTTGTTTTATGGTTTTAATTTTGCTGAAATATAAAAATTATGTCATAGAAATGATCATAACCAGTAGCAATGCAGTATGTATCTCTACTTCCAAGACAAAAATGAACTCCCAAAGGAACTGTCAAATATGTTTTAAGAGTAGGACGCTGGTCTCTCTTCCATTGTTCATGCCTGCAATGTAAGGTTATACTTAATTAGCAGAATGGTGGACATGTGACTGTTTATGGAGGACTATATTACTGAAATTATATGAGAGAAATTATATGAGGGAATTATAAGGGAGGAATGGGAACAGAGATACCCCAGAGCTTTTCTAAAGGCATTGCAAAATAAAAAATAATAAATAATAATTGCAATAATGTTTTAAAAGATGAAAGCCTAAGAAAACAAGTGGCATTTAATATTGCCAAAAGCAAATAGAAATAAGCATGAAGAAAGAAGACAATATGATTCCAGAAAAGGAATACAAAAGACGTTTCACTATTGCAATGTGAAGACACACCTATGGAGGAAATGAAATACCTGAAAAGGAAATCAAAAGATTGTTTATATGATTACTCAGAAATACTGAGGAGAAAATACATGGGCTGTAGAAATCCATAAATGGCAAGCATGAGAAATTCTGCTGGCAGATTAGAAATACTAATGTGAACTCAAACTGAAATATTAAACCTTGACAGTCAATATGTAAAAAGCATGATAGAAAAGATTAGAAGAGTCATTTAAACAAAAGAAAGAATAACAGAAGTTTAAAATAAATCTTAGGCAATATCTCAATGAGAAACAGATAAAATACTAAGAAAACAAACAAGCAGAATCCCTACCATTCCAGATTACTGGTCATTATCCAAATGGCCAAATATACATGTCTTAGTAGTTCAATAACATGCCTTAATGTGGAAAGAAAATTCTTTAGAACTGTTTAGAGACATGATTGCATTTTAAAAACTCACATTTGTTTCAGAACTTGAAAGAAAAAATAAGAAAAGCTGGAGTGATGATGGGGAGAGGAAGAAGTATCACTCTGCTCTTAAATTTGTATATTTGAAATGGATAACAGGTGTAGTTCTTTTTTGTTGTTGTGCTGTGTCTTTTTCTAGGTATGGTATTAAAGTGATATTGGCTTTATGGAATTAGTTTGGAAGGATTGCCTCCATTTATAATATTTGGAAAAGCTTGTGGAAATTGGGATGATTACTTCTTTTTTTGTTTGTTTGTTTGTTTGTTTGTTTTTGTTTTTTTAAAATTATTTATTATTTAACTTCAGTAATTACATTGTATTATGTGACACAGTTACATAGATACTTGGGTTCTCCCCACCCCTCCCCAAACCCTCCCACCATGGTGGATTCCTCCACCTTGTTGCATAACCACAGCTCAAGTTCAGTTGAGATTTCCCCATTGCAAGCATATACCAAACATAGAGTCCAGCATCTTATTGTCCCGTCAAGTTCAACGGCTTCTTAGGTATACCCTCTCTGGTCTGATGACAGAGCCAGCAGAGTAGGGATGATTACTTCTTGAAATGTTTGGTAGAATTCAGCAGTGAAGACATCATGTCCAGGATTTTCTTTGTTGTAAGGGCTTAAATTACCAATTCAATTTCATTCAATTTTATAGTTCTATTCAGACTATTAATTGTCTCATGGTTCTATTTTAGTTGATTCTATGTGTTCAAAAATCTATCCATTTCCTTTTGGTCCTGTTTTGTTGGCACATGTTTGCTTGTGACGGTTCCTAATGACTCTATGTATGTCTGAAATATCTGCTGTTATAGTTCCTTTTTCATCATACATGTTGGTTTTTATTGTACAGGTATTGTAGGTGAATATATGTATAAACATGTTTATATATCTATTGACGTTATATTTTGCATGGGGTTTGCCTTATATCAGAGATAGCATATGATATTTGTCTTTTGTAGATCGGCTGATTTCACTGAGCATAACAGTCTGTAGTTGGGGCAATTTTATTGCAAATATTAGGATCCATTTTTAATGGATTCACCCTGTTTCTTTATCCATTGCTGTTTCAATGGACATTGAGTGGTTTTCATATCTTTGCTATTGCACATTGTACTGCTGTAAATATATGGTAAGAGTTCACTTTACTGTATGCAGATTTCATTTCCTCTGGGTATATTCCCAGAAATTGGATAACTGGGTCTTATGCTAAATCAGTTTTCAGTAGTCTTAGCACTCTTCATACTGATTCCATAGTGCTTGCACTAGCTTACACTCCCATCAACAGTTGAGTAGGATATCTTCTCTGCTTATCCTTGTCAGCAGGTGTTGTTAATAGATTTCTCAATGTAGGGCAATTTCACTGGAGATAAGTGGAACCTCAATGCGGTTTTTGTTTGTATTTCCCTGACAGCTAGAGAGCCTGAGCATTTTCTTCATATGTCTATCAGCAATTTGAGTATCTTCTTTTGGAAAAATGTCCATTCATTTTTTTTACTCATTGCAAACATAGTTGTTTGTGTTGCTGCTATTCAATTTTTGAAGGTCTTTGTAAATCCTGTATATTAGATTTTCTCCCATTCTGTGGTTGCTCCTTCAGTTTGCTGATCATTGTCTTTGCTGTACAGAAGTGTCTTCACTTGGTATAGCCTTATTTATATGTTTTGACATTGACTGTGTGCTTTTTGTGACTTACTGATTAAATCTCTGCCATTGTAATTGGTCTGTTTCAATTATTAATTGCCATATGACTCAAATTATTTCAGATTTCAATTGTGCTAAATGTTACATATTTGTCTAACTGTTCTGATTTGTTTGCATATAGACTTGTGCAACAGGTTTTGATTGTTCTGTGAATGTTTGAGTGGTGTGCTTATTCTGTGATTTTAGGATAATAGGTTCTGTAGATAACACTGAAACGTATATATTCTGTTTTCTGGTGAGCTCTGTTGTTTCCTTGCTGAGTTTCTGTCTTGTCAATCTGTCCATTGAGGCTAATTGGATGTTCAGATTCTTATTGTAGTACAAGAGTTTATTTCTCAGTTTAAATCTATTCATGTTTATTTCTCATACCTGGGTGTCCATGCATTTGGTATGCATATATTTACTATGGAGATTCCTTCTTGCTGAATGTGATGCCATTATTCATCTCTTCTATTTTTTTTCCATGTTGATGACCATATTATCTGACACAGAAATAGTTTCGTTGGCTCATTTTTCTTTTCTATTAGCTTGGAATAACCTTTTCTGTGATTTCAGTTTTGTTGATGATATATGTCTAATGAATGCAAGAGATGGATGGGTCTTGCTTTTGTCCAGTCTGCTAATCTATCATATTTGATCGATGAAACACATTCAGGGTTAATATCAATAGGTAGTGAGTTGGCTCTGTCATTGCCTGTGTTAGAGTCTTGCATATGATTTTGATTTCTTCCTCTGATTGATTTAATTCCTGGATTTTAACAGGTGAAGGACCAATAGTTGAGTCCTTGCCACCTACACAAGCCATCTGGATTAAGTCCTGTATCACAGTACATCATTGTGACACAGGCTTTATATTCCTCTGGGAGAGTAAACAAGATGGAAGAAGTTCTATATCTTTGTGAACCTTTGCTTCTCAAAGGAATGCATGCATTCAACATAGCTAAATGCATGCATACATACATTTTCAGAGAAATAAAAAAATCTATTCTGTGTGTCTTGCAATAAAGACTTAGCATGTCTGATGTTATAGCAGTCTTGATGTTGGGCAGGCTGCTTCATATTTGACTGGGAACACATCTGAGCCTTACACAGAGTAGATGTGTTCACCATTCCAGACTGGATC
The DNA here is from genome assembly GCF_030435755.1 of Ochotona princeps. Taxonomy (NCBI): domain Eukaryota; kingdom Metazoa; phylum Chordata; class Mammalia; order Lagomorpha; family Ochotonidae; genus Ochotona; species Ochotona princeps. The sequence goes on from NC_080833.1 coordinate 131,675,520, forward strand.
AAAGAGGATATTTGAAAGCTCTACCAGAATGGACCCAAGTCTGACAGGATTTGTGCAGGTGTGGATATGCTTGTGAAGGAGATCAGTGTCATCACTTTAACTTCAGGAGAAATCGGATTCATACAAGAGGAAAAAGAAATAGCTTTTATAGTCAAATGAAAAACCAACCTTTAGACGAATCTTAACAAATATGTGGCTGGCTGGAATAGCAGATTGAGTATAGTTCCTATATGTGGAATAAAAATGTGTGTGAGTGAAACTGTCAGGATACTGATGCAGAGGTGGAACAATATAAGATTGAGTATGACACCTTTAGTAAGATATCTTGACCTGTAGCTTCTGGACTTCTTAAACTCAGGGTATCCTTTGTGTGTGTCAGGAATGCACTTAACGTGGAGTAAAGTGTAGGGAATGTAGATTGTTTTCTGCCACCACTGCAGGTGCCATGATACAGGGATTGGTCATCTAGGAAAAAAAATAGATCTCTTCCTGAGTAGCACTGCCGGGAGAGGACAGATATCTCATTTATAGGTGTTCTGTTGGTTTATTGAGATGACGACACCACTGAAGTCCCAATGGGGATGCCACCATGAATTTCATGGATCAGTTGGAAATCTGGAGATATCAGTTGTGACTTGTACTTTTTCCAAAGTCAAACATATTGTTTCCCTTTTGTCTGTTGAGAAGGACTGAGAGCAGCCAACCTACCCAGGCAGGGCTGTCCTGGAGAAATGAATCCTCAGGTGAGAAGCGAGGAACCCAGCTGCTCTCCTTTGTTATCTCCTAGAAACCAGAAACGTTCACTTTTTCTCTGGAGTAAATAATGCTCTAGGAATGTCAAGCCAGGGCTGTCCTTTTTCTACAAGTGAAATGACAGTGATGGCCCCAGAGGGAGATGAGCTGATGCTATTCTCTCCTTATAAGCACATGTTGAGTAATCATCTCATAATGGATTAACATCAGAGGCATAGCTTGGTGAACGTCTTTGCGTCATGTACAGAAACCTCCAAGAACAGGTAGGTTCAGTGATGAAGCTGGGCATTTTTTTTACTGAAATGTTTGCAAAATGCTCCATTCGTGATTTCTTTCTTAAATTTTACTTCTGATAGACATGAAAGGTTTCATTTTATAAATTATACAAGTGCTTTAGTGAATGTTTAGTTTGGGTTTTTTATGTATTAGAATTGAAATTTCATTTACTTTCCCTCTAGTTTTAAATTGTTATTTATTTCCATTTGATCTGATCTAAGGCACACCCTATCTGAGCTAATTAAGTTTGCATTTAGCCCTTGAAGCTCAATGCTATCCCTTCTTGGCATCTACATTATTCTGATCTTTTTCTTTCAAAAAAAAAAAAAGAGATTTGTTTATTTTTATTGCAAAGTCAGACCAGATATACTAAGAGCAGGAGAGACAGAGAGGAAGATCTTCTGTCTGATGATTCACACCCCAAGTGACCACAACAGCCAGAGATGAGACAATCTGAGGCCAGGAGCCCAGAACTTCTGGGTCTCTCATATGGATGCAGGTTCTCAAGGCATTGGGCCATCCTCGAATGTTCTCCCAGCCCACGAGCAGGGAACAGGATGGAAAGCAGGGCTGCTGGGATTAAAACAGGTGCTCATATGACATCCTGGTGGATTCAAGTTGAGGACTTTAGCTGCTAGGCCACCATGCTGGGCCATATTCTGATCATTTAAAAATGCACTTTTGAGGGGCATTTTTGTTGTCTCCAAATCCATACCTTATGATTCCTAATTATCTTGTCCTATGGTAGTTTTATCTAAATTTTCGGTGATACTTTTATCACCTCTGATTTTCTTAGTAGCACAAGAAACTCAACTTGTGAGAGTCTGCATATCATCCCCATTGTTCTGTGTTTAGCTATACCGCAATTAAATTCTGTATCCAAAGATAAGGTGGCACGAAGTAATGATTCAATGCTATTGTTTGCTTACTCTAGTTATTGTCTAGAATTTGTGAATTTTATTTGAAAAAATCCTTAAATAAAGCTATTAATGTTAAGAAAGATGTTTATTAGCCTGATTCTGCCAGCTGACTTAATTCCATCAAGGGTTACTATCATCCTCCTCACACACATCAGTTCATTTGAAATTCTCATGCCATTTGAAAAGTGTCAATGCTGTCATATATCTTAAAATGCTACTTAACAAATAATATTGACAATTAACATAACAAAAAATAGCCATTTATCTTTACATATATATATTCTTATCTATACAGAAAGCAAGCGCAGCTGTACATTCATTCATTAAAAAGTGTAATTTTAACTCATAATATAGCACTGTTTAAACAAGTGATGCTGTGTTCCACATAGGAAAAAGATCATTGATAAAAGCAACTTTCTTGGAAAAACTATTGTAATTAAGCTGAAACTTGACCAGTTGAATGTCAGAAGGAGTTCACCTTCAAGTCCTGGTTACTGCATGTTTCTGATCTGACTTCATGATTCTAATTCACTTGGGCAGTAGTAGCTTAGCACTTAAGTGTTTAGTCTGATACACTCATGGAAGACACAGAGTTCCTCATTTTTAATTGCAGCCAGGTACAGCCACAACTTTTGCATACATTTTGGGGTTGTAAACCAGTGGATGGAAGATTCTCTCTCTTGCTTCCTTTTGAGTAAGTGATTTTTGAAAACACACTTTCATCTAGACTTTAACTTTGTATTGGTGACTTCTCAGCATCATTGCATTGCCTCTGTTTTTTGTACCTCTCTAATGCAGCTGAAGAAATCTCATCATTATATTGTTGTTCCTTGGCCATTTAATTGTGGTATTTTCATCATGGCTATGATTGCATAAATGCTTTGGAGTTTAATATGTAAGCCAGTACTAAAAGGGTGAACAATTTGCGTATGTTCTATCTCATGCTAGTTCTCTGGGTCTTCACTCTCAGTCTCAGACAACTTACACTGTTACCTCTTGCATTGCGAATTGATCTGCACATTAGAATTTTTCAAAGTGTTTACACAATTCAAAGAAAAACAACTTTGTGTTTATAACATATTAAAATCATAAGTCACTAGACCCAGCATTTTCTGTTTCATTTCCCAGTTCAACAGCATTTAGTTTAAATTAAATGATCCTTGCTTGATGGTGCTGCCAAATTGCTCATATAAAAATATAGGATACAAAATTAACTTTGAAATTCAGAAAATATTATCTGATATAAGAATGGATACAGCAGTTCCCATTTTTTTCCTATTTGCCTGAAATGTCATTTTCCACCCTTTCAGTTTCAATTCCATGTGTTTACAATTGTGAAATGTGTCTCCTGTAGGCAAAAGACAGATGGTTTTGGTTTTGATCCAGTCTGCTATTCTATGATACTTGATTAATGAGTTTAAGCTATTTATATTCAAGGATTAAGATGGATAGGAAGTAACTTGGGTCTGTCATTTCAACAATGTATTATTCATTGTTTGATTTAAGCTTCTTTTCGTTTTTTTTTTTTTTTTAAGATTTTATTATTATTGGAAAACCGGATATACAGAGAGGAGTAGAGACAGAGAGGAAGATCTTCCATCCGATGTTTCACTCCCCAAGTGAGCCACAACGGGCTGGTATGCGCCAATCCAATGCAGGGACCAGGAACCTCTTCCGGGTTTCCCACGCGGGTGCAGGGTCCTCGACTGCTTTCCCAGGCCACAAGCAGGGAGCTGGATGGGAAGTGGAACTGCCGGGATTAGAACCGGCGCCCATATGGGATCCCGGGGCTTTCAAGGCGAGGACTTTAGCTGCTAGGCCATGCCGCCGGGCCCTTAAGCATCTTTTTGTAATTTTATTGGGATGTTCTCCATATTTGCCTTTAGTTTTGATAGGTGTGCTATTCCTTTGTTCTGTCAAGAGAATATCATTAAATATCATTTGCAGTACAGGTCAGGAAGATGAAAATTCATTGAACTTTTCCTTACTGTGGAAGCATTTTCTTTCATTTTCAAAGACAAAAGAATGCTTTGCTGAGTATGTTATACTGGGCTGACAATATTTTTTTCCTTTAGAGTCTGAAATATGTCACTCCATTTTTTTCTGGCCTGTAGTTTCACTGAGAGGTCAGCAGTGAATCATATTGTTGCTCCTGTATAAGTTACTCAACTTTTCTCATGCATATTTAAGGCTTTTTTCCCTGTGTACTATTGAAAACAGCTTCATTAATATGTGTTAGGTCAGATAAACTAGACTTTGACAATGGAAAATATTAAAAGAGAAAAATAATGACACCCCATAATGATCAATGGATCGTTTCAACAAGAAGAGAACACCTTACTAGTTTCTAGAATGTTTTTCTTTTTGTTTTTTTAATTTTACTTGGTTTATCTCTCTTGCTCTTCTTTGCTAGTCTGACTAAAGTTTGTTATGCTCGTCCTCATTAAAAGTGGTACTTTCTTGCTGCTACTTGTAGATTTTAGTTTCAATTCCATTTACTTTTTTTTAATTTATTTTATTGTATTGTTGTTGACAATCTTCACATAGTTAATTACAGTTAAAGAAAAAAAAAGAAAAAAAAAAGGTTTAGGGGGATAGGGAGGTGGGTAATACTATTATGTCCGTATTGTTTCCATCATGTATCTGAGGTAAAGGGGGATACTGAGGGAGAAGCCCCACCCGGTTTCCCACCCACCCCAAGTCCCGGATGTGGGGCATGCTCTGAGATATGTGCTCGAGTGGTGTTAATAGTTCTCCGGTTATGAATCGCTGCCAGTTTCGCTCGATGAGGTCGTCCACTGATTGATATGGTCCGTTATAAAGTCTCCGTTTGCCCCATATTTCGCTGCCAACATATAGCTGAGATGAATGATTGATCTGGTCTGTCTTCTGTCTTTTCTTGATTAGAGTCCTGAGTCCAGCAGTTCGATTGGGGAGATCTCCAAAGAAACTTTGAGGTATTCCCAGACTAGTTTCTTGTATGTTCTAGCAAGCAAAGGGCCCGGCAGAGTCCATCACCCTGATCAGCTGGTGGTTTCAATTGCTAGGTTGGTTCTGTTTTCGGTCCCGAGATGCACTGGAACCAATGGGTGTTGCAGTCCAGTCTGGTTCGGCCCTTACATCAACCAGTGAGAGCTGCAGCCTAGTTGGGGCGACCCACAATAACCCCCACCAGGCCCGCCCCCTACCCTGGTTTGCCAGTATGTGTAGCAGAAGACCAGTCTGTCCCCCATCCCATTTGGCTCTTGTACTTGTCAATGGGTATTAAAGCTTAGTTCTATCTAACCAACTCAACCATCCAGCCCTCACAGGTGTTGTTGAGTGCCTCTCTATCTAGCCATCCCAGCCCCCGTCCTAGTTTTCATGCCCTCCCACGGGAATAGTGACCCAAGAAGGGGGAACCCACTTTTTCCCTCCCAGGTCTCTCTGTCCCGGTTTATGCACTCTTTATGTGGTTCTGTGATTTGACTTGACAGAATTAGTCCCCAGTGCCAGCTTCTGCCAGCTATGCCCATACATCCCTCACCCACTCTAATTTATGCTTGCACCAGCAGGAATAATCAGCCCATCCTGGCTTTTCCCTGGTCTAATCCACATGCAGCGCACAGGCGATGTAGCCTTGCTTAGTCTGGTCTGTCTCTATCCCAGCCCACACTCTCCAGTGGGAGTAGCTGTCCAGCGAGGGGACCAGCCTCTTAATCCCCCTGCCGGTTCTGCCCCTCCCTTCCTGGATCTCACGTGTGCTGGTTTTGTTGCGACCAAACCCGGCCCATCCCACACTCTGTTCTGGTGATCGGATTTGCCAGTGGGTGACGTGAACTGATTCAGCCTGGTCTGCTCCTGACCCATGCTGAATGTGTGCCAGTGGGAAACTTTCCATGGCCTATTCTGGGCTGTTTCCTATCATGCTTCTTGCGCTTACCTGCAGGGACTGTGTCCTGCCAGAGGAGTTGCCCAGGCTCCTCCATCAGAACCCCTCCCAATGCCAGATTTTGCGCATGCCAGGGGGTCCTTGAGCCAACCCTACCCAGTTCACCTCCTGTCCTAGCAGGAACAGTGGCTTTTCCTGGCTGGCTTTCACCCCATTCTGGTTCTTGTTGTTGGATGTTTCAGCCCGGCCATGGCTCGTCTATACCCACATACAGCTCACGCATGGCTCATGAGGGGATTGAGACCCAGCCTAATCAGTCCCACATCTACCCTCTGGTTCTCCATGACACCAGATGGTGTTGGGATCTGAACTGGCCTGGTGCATCCAATCCCAGCCCACACTAGTGACTCGGGTGACTACAACTGTTTCCTAGATAGAATGCAGCCCCCATTCCAGCACAAGCACCCCTTGGTGGGAACTTCAACCCAGTTAAGGTGTCCCCATGCCTCCCCAGCTGAGCCTGTTCCTAACCGTAGATCATGCACCTGCCAGTGGTTGCTGTAACTCAGCTTGTCTCAGTCCCTCACTTGTCCTGGCCTCTGCCTTAGACAATGTGACTTAGCGTCCTTGACTCAAGTAGCTACCTAAGCAGCGATTCAGACAACCAATACCCCAGAGCTCCCTGGCGGGGCAGCCAGCAGGCAGAGCCTGGCACCACATGGTGCACTAGCTGCCCTGGGGGAGGCCAAGGACTCATTCACTGCCTTGTGGCAGTGTCTTTGGTGTGAGCCCCCAGCATTGGGTCCGACCTGGCAGGGGCACCCCCCACAGCCGCCACACTGTGAGGAGCGGCACTTGCCCCAGATCCCAAGGCCCGAACCCCTCCCAAACTCACCCTGCCACAAGATATTAGCAGCTGGGCGGAGTTAGGAATTTTAACCCAGTTCCCAAGTTCCTTCATGGCGTACTTACCCTGAGGGAAGAGCTCTCTTGGGTCCTGGGTGAGGCCGAGGACTCGTTCACTGCCTTGCGGCAGTGTCTTTGGCGTGAGCCCCCAGCATTGGGTCCGACCTGGCAGGGGCACCCCCCACAGCCACCACACTGTGAGGAGCAGCACTTGCCCCCGAATCCCAAGGCCCGAACCCCTCCCAAACTCCAATTCCATTTAGTTTTGCTGTGTTTTTTTTTTAATCTTTTTTTTTTTTTTGCTTCCTTTTCTGTTGGGGGTTAATAAATGAAAGATACAAGGTTGTGCAAAACTGATTTTTTATGTCAACAGGGCCACCATCATATCATAGATTGATGCACCAAGACAAAGACACTGAGGGTTTTTACACTTTTACAAGAGCATAGTGGTATTGGTGGGAATCTAGGAGTGCAGAGTACAGATTAGCTAAGTTTCCACAAGATCAGACTAGCACATAAAAGTCCCAGACACCAGATATATCAGTAGCTCTACTGCGGAAATAAAAGGATTAGGCAAAATTTACTATTTTTCTCCCTGTTGTGGACTGTGTTCACTGGCTCTTTATTTCAGGGGTTGTATAATGGAAATGTAACAGGGACTGATGTTCATATGTGGAGACAAAGTGCTTTATGTCTCTATTCATCCAGACCAAAAATGACTCCAAGCAAAACAGTTGAAAATATCCTAATGGTAGGATCCTGGACTCTCCAATATTGTCCATGCCTAAAATGTTAAGAAACACTTCAATGGCAGCATGATGGACTTACGGCTGTTCATGAAGTACCCCCCCACTGTAACACTGGAGGGGAAACAAATGAGGGTGAGGGGAGGATGGAAGTTGTAGAGGGGAATGGGAAATACCAGAGTCTATGGCGCTGTATCCTAAAACAACAATAATAGGAAAAAAAGAAACTGATCTCCACTCTTGGCTATGGTACCATTGTCCTCTGCAGGATCCATAGTCTGCCTTCTAGCACTCAATCTTCTGCAGTGTGGAGGACCCGTTTTCCTAGGTGGACTCATGTACCTGAGTTAGGTGACCTGGGGCATATCAGACCCATCAGTTCCAGGACTCATGGATGCAGTCCCCAGTACATAAACAGGCTTGGTGACCTGGACGACTATACCCAGACACCTCGTTCCCCCATCCCTGGGCTCATGGATCTAGCAATTACTGCACACGTGGGCCCAACGACCTGAATCTGGAAACTTAGGTCTCTCTGGATCCCCCCATCCCTGGGACTCACAGACCCACATCCACTATGTAGGTCGGTCCTAGGACTCAGACAAGAAGACACAGGGCCAGACCACACCCCATACCACTGAGGTTCATGCATCCAGTACCCATCACACAGAAGGGCCCACAGTTCCAGACCATGCAACCCAGGACTACTGGACTCTCCATCACTGGGATTCATGAACCTGGCACCCATTACGTAGGAAGGCCCTAACACATGGGCCAGGCGACCCAGGTCCCAATGGTCTCCCCACCGCTTGGGCTCATGGATTCAGCACCCACCTCACAGAGAGGTCTAAGGTCTTGGGTCATGCAACCCAGGGTCTGTTGGACCCCCAGCTCTGGGACTCATGGATCTGGCCCCCTATTTGCAGGCTGGCTCAATGAGCTGGTCCAGGAGACCCAGGTACCTCTGAGCCCCCCACTTTGACCATGGAACTAGCAACCACTAGAAAGCTGGGTCCAAGGATCTGGGCCAGGAGACCCAGGTCACACTGCAGTCTTCCCTCCCAGGGCTCACAGACACAACACCCATTATGTAGGTGGGCCCTAGGACCTGGTCCAGAAGAGCCAGGATCAGGCTGAAAACCCCAGAACTGGGGCTCACAGATCCTGCAACCACCTGGCAGGCAGGCAAATAGAGGAAATCAAATGTGTAAGAGGTTTTGTGAAGGGGGAGGGAAAACCTCATAGCTTATGGATCTGTATCATAAAATAACAAAAAATACATTCATGAAAAATCTAAAAAAAAAGCTCACAAACCAAAAAAGCAATTCAATTGGCAATCAATGCATCTTTCAAGGGAAAATATGTAAATATTTCACTTCACCTTTCAATGTTTATTTGCAGGTAGCAAGTCTATAATCACTCTGTTTGTACATTATCAAAAGCCTCGTATGAATAGAACGCCATTTGATGGCAGGTAGGAATAAATCTGTTTCAGGGCATGTTTGACATTAACAGAATTAGGGACATGAGTTAGGGAGAATCAACCAAATATTGCTTTGGTGGAAGAAGAAAATATTAAAATTCTTATCAAGTTTCCTTTATGTAGTTATTTTACTGAATGTCTCATAATTATGATTAGTCCAATGCATTTACATAGATATAAAATTACTGTAGATATTAATATCAATCTTTTCTGTTAAATATTCCTGGTTCATTAAGAATAGGCGGGTAAAATAGAAATGAGTTTGATGTTTTTCATGATAAAATGAAAGATAAATCATGACATGAATCTTCTGTTTCATAGGTGTCTGAAATGTTTTCAGTATGCTGAGAAATGTGAAGTCTGTACTTGTGTTATTAAAAAATGTGTATTTTTTCCAAGCTGGCATTGGAATGTTAGCCAATGTCTTCCTCCTTCTTTTCCACATCTTCACAACCCATCTGGTTCATAGACTTAGGCCCACGGACATGATAACCTGCCACTTGGCTTTTGTCCACCTCATGATGCTACTTATTACACTGGATATATTATCTGAAGACATGTTAAGATCACTGAATTTTGCAAATGAGTTAAGGTGTAAGCTTTTGTTGTACTTGAGTAAGGTGATGAGGGGTCTTTCCACTACCTGCCTCCTGAGCATCATTCAGGTCATCACTATCAGTCCCAGCTCCTTCTACTTGTCAAGATTTAAATATAAACTCACAAAACATGTTGCCATTGCTTTCTTCTGTATTTTGTCCCTCAACCTGTCTTCCAATAGCTACCTGATCATCTACACTGTAGTTTATTCCAACAGGACCAATCTACTCAATGTCAATAAATACTACTCACTTTCTTCAATGAACTCCATGATTATGACACTGTTTTTCATACTTGCATTGTCCCAGAATGTCTTCTTTGTAGGAATAATGCTGTTCTCCAGCATGTACATGGTGATTTTTTTATGTAGACATCAGAGGAAGTCTGAGTACCTTCACAGCATGAGCATTTCCCCAAGATTCTCTCCAGCAAAAAGGGCCACTTGTACGGTCCTGTTGCTTGTAAGTTTCTTTGTGATTATGTACTCTGTGGATAGCATCATCTCATCCTTTGCTTATGCATTGTAGAAATATGAGCCATCTGTACTGGATATCCAGGGTCTATTAGGAAATATTTTTGCCACTGTGAGTCCTTTGGTGCTTATTAGTTGTGATAAAAGAATAATTTGCATTCTGCAAAAAATGATTGCTATGTTAAGAGTCTGGACATGTTGATGACACACCTCTCTGAATTTCCTCATCAATGAATAACAAAAAACTTGGAATTTTTAATAAAGTAGAACTATATTTTACTTGTATCTGATTTTCTTTTTTCAGTTTGACATTTCCAAAATCTATATATCTTTTTTCTAAGTTTTCATTTTATCTTTTTTATTGAAATTCATTCATCTTCCACTTTCATAAATTAATGAATAAAACATTCCTTGATTATGCACATATAAAGTTCCTTTTGATATGTAATTCTTAGGTCTTCTTAGTTGATATATGAATCTAAATCTTAAGTTTGTGAAGAGTGAATTACATGAGATTTGTTATCCTTTATTCTAACAGCTCTTATCAAGATTATGAAATGAATATGCATGTGTTCATAATGACAAATAAGTTATTGAATACTTAAGTCAGGATTGGGAAAGGAATATATGATGTGCATAGTAAATAATTCATTTGTAATTCCATGCTCAAGAATATAAAGCAGACATACCTACTTTTTAAGTGTGACTATGCACAGAAATTAGGAATTGAATGAGGAAACTCACCTAATGGGAAATATGAAAAATGCATTTAGTTCTATGATCATGGAAAAAGTAAAAACTTAGTCAAAAATACAGTATGTACCTTAACCTTAGTGTGATTAAATTGTACCTTACTTCATTATTGTACACGTGTAAAGACTGCCATTTATTCATGGAGACAAAACAACAAATCCTCACTGAGATCCACTTGCAAAATAATTGGTTATTATTTCTAAAAATTTCAAGTTGAAGAAGCATAGTGGTTGTAAGGAGACTCCCAAAATTTACACCTCTTCCTCAACAGGGAATAACTAAAATATGAAGTAGATAGCTGGATTTTGGCAAATGTTCCTGAAAACAAACCTGGGGATCTAATAAGGGAACATGAAAACCCTTTAAAATCTGTAGATTTTGCATTGCAGTGTGAAGATAGATGCAACGGCACAGCAAAAACCAACCCAAATTTATGGCTTGGGGAATCTCAGTTTCAGGAGTATCTCAGCAGAGGACATCTGTATAAAAACACACACCCTGGCCACTCTGGATTCAAGAAAATAGTAAGCACTTTCCAAGATAAGTGCAGAGAAAATTTATCACTCCCAACTCAGCCTTAGGAAAAATAATGTAGTGAGTTTACACATAGAATTTTTTTTAAATGAATATCTTGAAAATAAGTAAAAAAAACAAATAAAATTTAGAAAGATTATAAAAAACAAATTCATAAAAAATATGGGCTTAAGTCATTACTTACCAATATTTATTATAAACCTCAATGGTAAAAAGTATTCATTTACTCGATACACACCGATTGCCTGGATTTTATAAAAATTCAGTTATTTAAAATTTATGGGGAATAAAGAACATATCCTTTATTGTATTTTCTGAAATATTGAAGAATAAGGAAACTTACCAATTGAACCAGCCATGATCAACACAAGCAGAAATGTCCTTAATAGTGTTTCTCACAGAAAAAATTAAAAAGCACAACAAAAGGATCATCCACCAATCTCAAATGTGATTTATCCAAAGGAAGTGAGTGTAATTAAAGATTCACTATCAATAAATACAGGTGATACAAAAAATTCAATTGGAAACCCAAGAGACAATGAATACCCAAAGCTATCCTGAAGAATAAGAATCAAGAAGGAAGAATCACAATTCCATACCTCAAGACATATTGCATGGCAGTGGTCATCAAAACAGTCTGCTAATGCTTCAGAGAATAAGAAAATCTGTGGAACAGAACAGAAACTCCATGTGGGAGCCCACACATATACAGACCTCTTTGAAAAGAGAACTAAAACCATTCCAGGGAAAAGCCCGATGTCTTCAACAAATACCATTGGGACAGCTGGATAGCAGCTACAGAAGTAAGAAGCAGACCCCATCCCCGTACAAAAATCAATCATAATAGATCCAGGACTTAAATCTGCTTGCAGAAAACATCAGCGTCATAGAAGAAGACATAGGAAGCACTCTACATGATATGGGCATTTGTAAAGCTTCTTACAAATGTCACCAAAATCACAGAAAGTTATAGTCTAAATAAACAAACAGGACTACATTAAACCGAGAAGATTCTATACAGAGGGCCAGTATGTTGCAGGTGGTGAGTGACTGCCAAAGGATATTCACTGGTAAATCACTGTACCTGCAGATAAATGAGAGGGCTGGGACTGATTGGTTTGGAGGGGGGATGCTGGAGGAACTCTGCAGGACATACCAAAGCAACAGCACACGGTGTGACAACTGAGCTGGGCTGATTAACATCAACTACCACTAAATAACACTCATTGGTGCACACTAAATCTAGGGCTGAAGCATACCATGCAAGACTAGACCATAGAACTTACCCGTGAGAGTTAGAACAGGGGACAGACAATGTTAGACTAGGTCATGATATTAACCAGCAGGCAAGAGAATCAGATCTGTGTGTAGATTATGAGGGGGTGAGGTGAACCCACCCCTGCATAATTGAAATTTCTCTTGACTTACTTAAAACACAGGTGTGATGACAGGCTGAGCTAGGCATGCATGGAATCTTCCAATACCCATGAATACTGGGTTGGGGTGCAGGATAGTCTGGTCCTGGCTGCAACAATTGCAGGTGCACCCAGGAATAGTGTGTGTAGTGGTTTGGGCCACTACATCTACCAGCTCATAAATAAGTTGGAATGGAAAGGGTAGACTATGCTAGGTAAGAGGCTAGCATTCGCTGGTACGTGTGAGATCTGGGTCTTGGAGTAGGCTTGGTAGGAGAACTGGGGAACTCTCCTGGTGGACCATAACTCCCACTGGTGAGCATGTGATTAGGCCTGGGTGTTGGTCAAGTTGGAAAGGGTAGCTGCATTGTGAGCAAGTTTGTAGGGATTTCCTGGAGGGGGACAGACCAGCAGGGCAAGGCTTACCTTAGCTCAGTGGTAAGTGCAGGAGCCAGGCTGGAGTGCATGTCAACCTTGGCTCAGATATCACACCTAATGGTTTCAAGAGTCAGAGATGAGAGAAGACTGGACAGCACTAGACTATGACACTTGCCAGCAAGAGGTGGGACTGAGGCTGGTTGGATTGGGCCAGTCTGCAGCATCTGATTGCAAATGCCAAGATGGGGGATGGGGTATTGTGAGCTGGGTCAGAGCAGTCACTAATATGTTAAGATCTATGGCTGGGAAAAGGCCGGGTTGGGGATCTAAGATGAACCTTGGCTGGATTATGGTTCCTACTGGTAAGGATGAGGGCCAGAATGGTGCAATGAATGGGCTGGACATTGCTGCTGTGTTCCTCAGCTTGGGTGGGAACTGAATATGGGGTGCACCAGGTTGGGCTAGACTCACATCATCTGGTGCTTCTGAGAACCAGGGTGGGTGTAGGATGGGCAGGACTAGGTGCTAGTACCTCCTTTACCTTGTGAGAGTCATGTCTGTGTGCAGAACAGGTGGGGCTGGGCTGTAGCATGAAACAATAACTGGAATGGGTGAAGGCCAGACAGACAAAGCCACTTTTCCTGCCAGTACAGGAAGTGGATTAAATCAGGCTAGGACATGAACCCATTGGTGTTCCTGAGATTTGCCACTAGGAGGAAAGACCTGATAGAGGATTCTGGGGGACTTGTTCGTCAGGGCACAGTCTGAAGATGAGGGCAAGAATCAAGGCTGGGTGTACCCCAGACTACGTCAGAATATGGTACCCACCAGCATTCCTTTGGGTCAGGTCTGGGGGCAGGCTGGACTGAAAATTCTGTCGCACCTACAGGCACATCTGAAAGCCAGGATGGGTTGCAGGATAGGTTGTGTCAGGCCACAATACCAGCAGTGCACCTTAGGGCTGGAATGGGTGACTGGCTGACCTGGACCAGGCAGCAGCACCCACTAACTTGTGCTGCAATTGGGGGAAGACTGGGCCAGGCAAGGCTTCAGCATCTGCTGACAGATGCTGAGGTGAGGTGGGCCATGCTGTACGGACCATGCAGACAGGGCTCCCACCAGCAGATTTAAGACCCATGTGTTAGGGTATAAGTTTTGTAGGGGAGCTGTGCAGACTCCCCTTCTGTGCCTCTGCTCCAGCTGGTGACAATGAAACTGGGAATGAGAACAAACCAGTCCAGGTAGGGGTACAAATCTTGTTAGTCTTCATGAAAACTGGGTTAGGGGGAGAGTCTAGCTGGGATAACCAATGAATCCACTGGTTCAGACATGATGCAGAGTAAGGGCAGGCTGTTTGCACCTTGTCAGAGTATCAGCTGGAAAGTGTTTGCACTGGGGGGGTAAGTCCTGTCAAGCCAAACTGCAAATCTACCTGGATACTACAAGATTTGTGGTAGGGAATGGGTCCAGTAGAGCAATTTTGGGCACCGCTCTGATTGACTGCAACTCCCACTGGTATGAGAATCAAGGCTGAGGGTAGGTTAGGCTAACAGGTGGTGGTACTTACTAGCAGGAGTATAGGCTGGAGGTTGAAGTTGGTGAGGTTGAGTTTGGCTGCAATGTTCAATGTTGTGCATGAGAGCTAAATGGGATGTGGCACAGGTTGAGCCAATTGGTTGCTCATTCTGGCAGGCATAGAAACCAGGCCTAGGTGCAGATTTGTGGGGGTTATTGTGGGTCTTTCTGACCTGTCTGCATCTGACATTGATGTAATTCAGGACTGAGGATATGGTTGGCAGGGTTGGGCTGGGTCGCAGCACCCTTTGGTTTGCATAATAGATGGGGCTGGAGATAGATCTGATCTAGCAATTGCAACTACCAGTGTTTGTGCATTGGTGTGGGTGACAGAACGAGCCAGACACCATATTGGAGGGTGAACACAAGAGTCAGGTCTGACATCACTTGAGAAAAGGTTCTTTGAGAATCTCTCCATCTAAACCACTGGACTCAGAACTACAACCATGGGGAAAGCAGGAGGACCTGTGTGGTTTAACCATGGAGTGCATGTGTCATGGTGTGGACTGTTCCAGCAAATGAACTTTGAAGGACTTCCTCCTCAGTTGCTCAGTTCCTCAGTGGATGAGTTCAGCAACATTGCAGAATGTTAGAATCCATTTGTACAGAACCCTTGGAACATACTCCACATCGGGGACCCTGGGATGCCACTGGGTGGCTGTTCCCCATCTTTCGGTACTGGGGTGTTGAGAAGGCTGGATACAGCTACACCTCCAATCTCTCCCCCTCCCACAGATACAAGCAGAAGAGAGGGAAAATGTGGAACCAGTAGTCTCACCAATTTTCCCCTAGTCCATGACCCTTCACACCCTTGTGAACTGTGTAAAGATCAGCAAAAGTAATAAATTAAAAATATAATAGTATACTTTCATTTCATTTCGCAAAAACAGGTTTAACGCTCCATTGTGTAAAAATTTCAAAAAAAAAAGAAAATAGTGTATCATTCATAAGTAGAAAATATTTTTAATTTTTTTATTCCTAAGTGGAAAAACAGTTATGTATTATTTACTAAGTGAAAAAATATCTTACTGTTCCAAACAGAATAGACTCTCTGAAACAATCAAGTGTCAAGGTTACAATATTACACCTATAGACTACTTCATTCTGTGCTCTGTTTTAGATGCCACACCTCATTTTACCGGATTGCCCATTTTCATATTCTTTCATTTGGTTATTATCATGTTAATTTTTGTGCAACACTTTTTGAAGCATAATTCCTAAGGTTTCATGAGTTGTGGCAAATACTTTCAATTTTTGTTTGTTTAGGAAGGTCTCTATATCACATTGGTGAATGCAATATTCTGTCTGGCAATTTGTTTAAGAACATAACTTATTTCTCTGCATTCCTCCAGCTGTGTGATTTCTGATGCAAAATCAGTTGTTTGTCCAGTTGTGGATTTTCTGAATGTAATGCAGCGTGTTCTGTAATTGATATTTTACAAAGTTTTCTGTTTTAATGTTGAATTTTTAATTCTAGTGTGTTGTGGTGAAGGATTTTTCTTTTCTTTTCTTTTCTTTTTTTCAAATATTTTATTATTATTGGAAAGCCGGATATACAGAGAGGAGGAGAGACAGAGAGGATCTTCCATCCGATGTTTCACTTCCCCAAATGAGCCGCAACGGGCCGGTGCACGCCGATCCGATGCCAGAAACCAGGAACCTCTTCCAGGTCTCCCACGTGGGTGCAGGATCCCAATGCATTGGGCCGTCCTTGACTGCTTTCCCAGGCCACAGCAGGGAGCTGGATGGGAAGTGGGGCTGCCGAGATTAGAACCGGCGCCCATATGGGATCCCGGGGCATTCAAGGCGAGGACTTTAGCCGCTAGGCCACGCCGCCGGGCCCTAAATAAACATTTTTCTTAAAATACTTATTAGAAGTCCTGTGAGCTTCCTATACTTAGGTCCCCTTCTTCCATTCATGGAAGTTGTTCACTATTATCCACCTTCTAATCCATTTTATCTTTCCACACCTTCAGGAACTCCTAAAATATATGTTATTATTCACTTCAATGTGTCTCATGAATATTGAACTCTGTTTTGAGTTTTTAATTTTTTTCCTGGATTTTTTTTTTTTTCGGAGTAGGATGTTTGCAAGATATTGTCCGCTTTTTGCTTCTGCCTCACTAAGCCTGGTGTGGCTTTTCACTGCATTTCGTATTTGACAAATTGGATTATTCACTTTTAACCAATATGTTAGAAAATGCAAGTCCTTAGCCACAACCCGTGACTGCTTCGTTGACATATCAATTTTAGTTTATACATGACTGACTGCTATACACTTTAAAATAATTACAGGGTACTATTCAGTTGTCTCCTATCTATTTTCATTTTTTTATTGCATTTCATTATATGACTTCATTTCATAGGATATGAGGCTCCCCCATCCCCTCCCCGTGACCTTCCCCCATGGTGGATTGCTCTACCTTATTGCATTATTACAGTTCAAATCCCATCTTGTTTCTTTCATTGCAAGCATGTACCATGCATAGATTCTAGCATCTTATTGTCCAGATCAATTCAACAGTTTCTTGGGCAGACCATCTCTGGTCTAAAGGCAGAGCTGGCAGAATATTGTTGCGACCAATTAAAAGCCACAACATAACATCAAAAACAATTTACAACATTATGGGGTTAATTGACATGGTATTGAGTGAATGATATGTTAGAAAATGAAGGTTCTTAACCACATCCTGTGACTACTTCATTAACATTTCAATTTTAGTTTATATACAACTGGCTTCTATCTACCTTAAAATGGCTATAGAATACTATTCAGCTGTCTCATGTCTATTTTCATTTTTGTATTTAGCAATTTATTGTATTGAAGCATAATTTTTACTGAACTTGGCAGATTTTAGGATAGTCCAAACTGGCTTATAACGCTAAAAAGGTTTATGTCACCCGTTGAGGCACAGAACAATTTTAGGAGGGGTGTGCAGAGAAATCTTCAATACCCTGGTTAGGAGTAACTTATTTCCGTGTCCTACCTAGTAAGGTATGAGTGAGTCCCCACTGACTGTTTCCTGTCTGGTGATAAGCTTTCCTTGTTGTTCTCTGTAATTTATTTCCAGGGATTTGTCTTTTATCTTAGAAACCTTTTCTCTCTTGCGTGAAAACATTGAAGCTTTCCATGACATTTTCTGTTTCTCATATTGGCTCATTCATTACTAACATTTTTTATTACTTTTCAAAATCTTAATATTTTGCAGTATCGTACATCCATTTCACATGCTGATATTTTAAAAGATTTATTTTACTTTCATTGGAAAGTCAGACATGCAGAGAGGAACAGAGACAGAGTGAAAGATCTGCCAGCTGATGATTCACTCCCCAAGCAGCTGCAATGGCCAAAGCTGTACCAATCCAAAGC
Source organism: Ochotona princeps (assembly GCF_030435755.1). NCBI lineage: Eukaryota > Metazoa > Chordata > Mammalia > Lagomorpha > Ochotonidae > Ochotona > Ochotona princeps. Next base: position 131,693,569 of record NC_080833.1, read on the forward strand.
CAGGAACCCAGAGCTTCTTCCAGGTCTCCCATGTGGATACAGGGTCCAAAGAGTTTCGGCTTGGTTTCAAGGGTCTTGACTTCTGTCCCAGGCCAAAAGCATGGAGCTAGATGGGAAACAGGGAAGCTGGGTTTAGAGCCCATATCAGATCCCAGCATGTGCAAGGCAAAGATTTTAGCACTAGGGCATTGTGCCGGAATCCTCACATGCTGATCTGCATCTCAATAATTTGTTTCCTTGGAACTTTTGAGTAATCATGCTGTTATTACCTTTTCCTTTATTGGTAGACATTTCATCAGTCTTTTATATTTGCAATAGTTAATACTTTCTATATCCTTTTTGAGTCATAATTACTTCCTGTTCTTATCCCTGGGCTTCCCTGTTTTTTCCTTTTTTATTTATTTATAGAAGTTGGTTTTGCCCTCTGATTTTTTTTGTCTTTGAACTATACCTCTGTAGTTTGCTTGAATGACTGTTCCAGTAATAGATAGCCCATGTATGAAGCATATTCTGGACAGTATTCAAGTGAAGTGGGTGAAGCAATGATCATGATTATCATTGCAGCCATACCTGCAGGTCTTCTCTATCTAAGTTACCAGTGCACAACATTAGCCCAAAGTCACTATAACTACGCATTTGATGCCAGGACATGTACCCACAAAAAAAGGATTTGTGAAATTCTCTGTGTATCTAGATGCCTGGCTATACATACCAAAGCCAAATACTAAGTTGTAGAATTTGCACAATTTTTGCATCAGATTCTTATGATTACATTGTTATGCACTTTTGCTCAGACCCATTGATCTGCCCTTATTCCAGAGAGAAAAGGTGTTCTCAGCACTAGCTGCCTGTGAGGGCTTTGCCTTGGCAAATTGCACATCAGTACTTTGGAAAGCTGGTGATGTGTGCATGTCTCACAGTTCCAGGTGAGGGCCACCTCCTCTCTGGCCACAATCCCAGACATGAAGTCAGTGAACAAAATGGAAGTATTTCTTGACAGCACCATGAAATTAAATTTGCCTGCACACACAGTGGCATGCAGCCATGTATATCTATGGGGGGGGGGGGGCTTAATGGGGGAAGCTGAGCACATGGCATTCTACTTCCTGTATTCCATAATATTTGATGAATCATTTTGTTATTTTCACTCAGTCTAGAAAAGATTAAATTCCCATTTTGATTTCCCCTATGTCACATTGTTCAGAAGTGTATCTCCATGTGGTTGTGTAATATGATTTTAAGACTCAAGGGGCAGGGTTCCTAAAACAACTAGAAGACTTGGCATGGCCTAGCCATGGCTGTTGAGTTCACTAAAGATATAAACCAGCGAAGAGTGAGTCTTGCTTTCTCTATTCCTGATGTAACTGTTTTCCTTGTCCTAAATTAAAACTGTTTATTGAACTCAATTTTATTGATCACTGCCATGTGCAGGACAATGTTTTGATTCTAATATCACAACAGAAAGTAAAAGTGGTTGCTTTATCCATGCTCTGAGCATTTCCATTTAAATGTCAAAGATGAAGGGGGTGGGGCATAAGAACAACAATAAACATGCAGCAAGCAGCAAAGGGACTCAGGGAATGCTGTGACTATGCTCCTGTGCACACTGCCGCTCTGCAGGTGGCCTTCATGCAGGTGTCTGCAGAAACCGGGGGAGAGGTCACCCATACCTGCAAAGGCATGTCCTGCACAGCCAAAGTCCCACTACAGAGTGCAGTGTGTGTCCTGTGCTGAGTCCAGACCTGACCTCCCTGATTCCAATTCAGCTCTCTGATAATGCACCTGGGAAAGCAGAAGAAGTTGGCCCAGGGGCCTGGTTCCCTGCCTGTATGTGGAAGAACCCATTGGAGGTCCAGACTCCAGACTTCTGTTGGTTCAGCCTGTTGTGGCCATCTGGGGAGTGAACAAACAGATGGAAGTTTTTACTCCTCTCTCTTTTTCTCTTCTTGTCTCTTTCTCTTCTCCCTCTCTTATTGTGTTTATCAAATAAACGTTTCTAAAATGCTACCAGATGAAATTTAGTAGCATATTTATATGCTACTAAAAAAAAATTTAGTAGCATATTCATATATCATGTTTAAACAATCTTAAATTTACAACATGTAAGTTTATCAAAGCAAAAATATGTTAATATTTTATGTATTACTAGCTTTTTAAAATTCACAGTATATTCAGTGCCATTTTTCCCTCTAACCAACTTTCCGTTGTGCTTCCTGGTTTCTGGTTATTTGTAACTTTCACATGTGAGAGATAACAAGCATTAATTTTCTTTTTGTGCTTGCATCACTTAACATGTATATTTCTACTTCTATTTTTTTATAGGTCACAGGTTTCCATTCTTTTTTACGGCTGAATAATATTTTACTGTGTTTGTGTGAGAGTTTGTGTGTGTGTGTGTGTTAGTGTCACAATTTCCAGTGCAATGCTTGGACATCATCGGTTTCGGTGTTCCCCAAAAATATAGAATCACTGTAATTCACGATGATGTATTTTGTGTTACATAAATAACTGCAAGACAGGAGCTGGTTGTGTCAAAAAAAATGGAGAAGCCAGTTTCCTTGGATGGTTCATTCACACTGAGTAGATGTGTTGAAATATTGAACATTCATATGTGCTAACACATTTTTCAACAATAACGCATACTTGGAACCCATTCATTAGTTAATTAATCAGCTAATACCTGGAAGGCATATTCTCAGTCAGGAGCTTTAACTCAGCCTGGTTCTCCTGCATGGGTAATAGAAGTAAGATCACTGGTGTCATCGCCTACTGCCTCCAGGATGCACATTAGCAGGACAGAGAATCAGAAGCAGAGCTGAAGCCCAAGGTCAGGCACTGTGATATGGAATGAGGGATTGAATGCAACCTAAGTTGCCATGACTAATGCCCACGCATATATTCATGGTATTTCTGGACCTTCCTGAGGTTTCCAATGTGCCTCTTGAATCATAACATGTTCCTGGAAGATACTCACAAGGCAATTAGACCCTGTTTTAAATGGAGAACAGCAGCTCTTGGTCAGTTAAGATCCTGGGAATAAGCAAATGTCTATTACACTGCTGAATCTGAGTTTGTCCTTTGATTACATTCATGGGTTTCTTTCCCTTCTCAACTCTCATGCACATCCCAGGAGACAGCAGGTGATAAATTAGGTAGGTGGGTCCTTATCATCCATGCTCCTTGTTGTGCCTGACCCGGCTCTATCACTGCAGGAATCTGAGGACTGAACCAGTGGATGCAAGATATCTCTCTCTCTTTGTGTGTGTGTGTGTGTCTTTATCTCTATCTCTAGAAAAAAAATGACTATGATTTTGTTTTGACATAAACTCTTATTGTCCAAACAGCAGAATCTGCCTTGAGATTGCTTCAAAGTGTTCAGGGGAAAATGGAATTAACAGAAGCTTATTTTCATGCAATATTCCAGAAGGGGTAAACAAAGGGTTTTCAAAAGTTCACAGAAATGACTGCTAGCTAAAATATACTCATGGGTTTCACTTTTTTTTTTTTTTTTTGCACTAAAGTAAAGCTATCTTTAATGCTACTTCCAGAAACATTTTGAGATTTTTTTTTCAAATTTGTCTGAAAATAATATTTTCATTCTTCTCAGAATCCCTGTCCCATCTTTTTGAGGAATGATAGTATTGTTCATTGTGAATTGATTGTGGAGGTCTTGATAATTTAGGTTTATATTATTGACTTGGAAGATGAAGAAGGACAAGAGATCATGAGTTGATTCACAAGGTAACCTGGCTTCTGTACGTGTCTCTGGTTTGTTGGGAAGCCCACTCATAAGTTTTCCGCTGACTGATATTGGGATAATTTCCCTGAACAATCACTGTTTGCACATGATTCAAAATACACAAGAATTCTTATCTTTCTAGGTTCTGCCCTCACTATTTGGTCTGAAAGTTGTAGACCAGAACATTTCCCTCAACATGGCCAATACATTGGAAAACATTCTTATCTAGAGCCCCAGCAAAAATGTGGATATGTTGATTTTAGATTCTATGATCCCAGAACATCTTTGGCTACTTTCCCAGGGCAGAGCAGAACTGTTGCAATCGCAATGAAATCCATAGTTCAGTATTTTTTTAAACAAAGATTACTTGTTGACTGAAATAAAGTTGTTTTGGTTGTTTCAATGTCTCATTTATATAAGGTGAACAGATTTCATGTGCTTCATATTTACAGATTTAAGAGCATATCATACTTTCCACCTACCCTCTCTGCCTCATTCCTGTGGTCCTGCCTAATAGCTTTCCATTTTATTTTTTATTTAGTTTTTACCATGACACATTTTGAGCTGATTTTATAATCCCAAGCTTTTTTCTTCCTTATTTGAAGAATTTGAGACGTAGTAAGCAGAAAAAATTCATAAGTAAGGACAAGGGCTATTTTAAGAAGTCAGATGTCATATCTGAAAATTGAATTCCCTCACACACATTGTATTTTTGTACTGAATATATTAGTCAACAAATCCCAGGGAAAATATACAATATTTGTCTTTTTGAAAATGGCTTATTTTGCTAAGCACAATGCTTTCTGTTTATTTCAATTTTTGTTTGAAACACAGGATTTCATTATTTTTTACACTTGAGTAGTAGTATCCCATAATACATATATATACATATACACACACATATGCATATATGTGTAATTTGTGCATATATGTGTGTATATATAATGACATGAATATACATGCTATATGTATTATATAGCATGCTATATATAATATAATCTATAATATGGAATAAAAATATAAATACTATACATTGTATATATATGTATGTACAATATATATATACACATATGTGTCATATTTCTGTATTCATCATCAGTTAATGATCAGTGGAGTTGATTGAATATTTAAGTTAATGATAATTGAACCAAAACTGCATGGCGGTGAGAATAACACATTGGCTGATTTTATTTCATTTGAGTAGAGTTTAAGGAGTGAAATGCCTGAGGACATATAGTAGTCATATAGTCATATAGTAGATCCATTTTCAGACTTCTAAGGACTCTCTGTATTAACTTCCATATGCTTGCATTGATTCATATCCTCACAGTGTTTTAGGACACTTTTTCCTCACATCCTCCCAGTATTTTTATTTTGGATGATAGATATTCTGACTGGTGTGCGGTGAACAACATTTTGGTTTTAATTTCCCTTTCCCCAGCTTGCTGGTTATCCTGAACATTTCTTCATGTGTCTCTGAACCATCTGCATTTCATCCATTAAAAATGCCTTTTCATTTCTTAACTGGATTGCTTGACTGTTTTCTGTTGAATTTCTTTAGCGCTTTAAAGGTTCTGTATACCAGTCCTTTATGAGTCTCATAGTTTATAAAGATTTTCTCCCATTCTGTCACTTACCTCCTTGTCAAATGATGCCTTTGCTGTGCAGAAGCTTCTTAACTGGATATAAGTTCATTTGCCTATGTTTGTTTGTTTGCTTTTTGCCCTGTGCTTCCAAAATCTTTTCCAAAATGTCTTTTCCTATGTCAAATTTTTGCAGAGTTTCTTCAGTGATTTTCTCTAGTAATTTGATTGTGTCTGCTCATATATTTAAATCTTGCACCCTTTGATATTGTAAGTCTCTGTCAACCAGAACATCACTGATGACAGCTGGCCTCAGAAATGGGCTCCAGTGTCCTGAACCTCCTGTGGTCCATGTCATGGTTCATTCACTTCCGCTAGCCCTGAACACCATGTGGCAAGACTTGAGAGCTCACTTTAAGTTTGGTCATTAAAAGCTCCTACCATTGTGGGTGCACTTGGTTCTTAGTTGACCTGGCTGCCTTTGTCTAGCTCCTGAATCATGTTCTAGAATGATAAATGGCAATGCCATCAGAGCCTGTCATGACTAGGCAAGGACACTGAGACCTTAATCCCAGTATCATTCATTGCCCATGGCCACAGAGGTTGCCAAATCTGTGCAGGTGAGCCTGGAAGCAAATCCCACAGTATTGGGTAAGTTGATAGGTAGCTGCTGTCCAGGGAGACCTCATGACTCACTTGAAATCAGAAGCCTTCAATGAAGTTACATCCTGATGTCTGAGTCACAGAAAATGAGAAGCAACAAATATTTAAAGTTTTAAGTCATTACATTTTGGGTTATGTATTAACAGCAATAAACATATAACATACTTTTTATTAAAAAAGAAAACTATTAAACCATTGAGCCTGAGCTTTTGGGTAAGCATTGCAGCCATATAATGAGTCAAGGAACACTAACAGAAAGTAGGTTCTAGATAAAAATGTGAGGTTTAATAAATTGCATAACAAGTTGAGATATCAAAATACCACCAGAGTGTAG